>NW_007734890.1:38189-57728 GCF_000696425.1 Galeopterus variegatus
GATCAAGCATCGAAGTTCAAGCCTCCTTTGGGCCAGAACTAGTATTACCAGGGCAGAAGATTGCTTGAGAATGGACACTGATTTTACCATGCAAAGGAGTAAGCTGTAGATAGTAGATTGTCTATTATTGAAAAACTTCCTCAATGTATTAGCTGTGGATGGGTTATCCTTTAATATCCAACCTACAGCACAATATCCATACACACCACAAATCCACAGTATCCCAAGTCATTTATCTCTGAATTTCCATGTCCCAACTCCAATGCCTAATGTTTTAGAGATGCTTGGGTTTTATATTGTAACATCCTCACTCAATATATATCTTAAGATTTTTTTCTTTTAATATGCACTACTGGTTTGGAGTTTCCTTTGAGTTCTTTCAAAAATGGGCAAGTTTTTCAAAAGGCTTTGGTGTGGAGCTGCAGTGGATTGAAACTGGTGAAGTATTGTTCAATGCTAAGGAACTGGCCTGAGGAGATGAAAAAAGAGGGAGGTCAGTCACTGATGGAGCTACCAGTTAGCCAACAAAGACAGGAGTGAAGGGCAGGGGATAAAAACAAGTCCAGAGAAACAGGAAAAACAAGTTAAAAGCCGAATTGAGTGGCCCCTTATAGGAAAGGGTGCTGAATCTATGCATGTCAAGGTGGTAAACCAAGAAGGGTTCCATGTAAGCAAGGAGTAATCAAATGGATTTATTTTAAATGGTAAGGATATAATTAAATAGTAACGGTAGATTGAGTAAGGGCTGGCGGAAAAAATGAATGAGATAATGTTATCTGTCTCAGTGTGCTGCAGGTGGGCATTGTTAAATATTTGAAACTATGTGAGCTTTATGAGATATTATAGTAAATGCATGTGTGGTTATTGCAGCCAGTTGGAAGTAAAAGAGAAAAACTATCATAAGGGAGAAACGATTGTTGATGATAGGTTTATTTTTCAAGTAGAGATACTATGATCAAGTTTACAAAATGAGAGAAGACATCTGTGCTGACTGTACCAGTCTTGTGGTTTTACACGTTTTGATGGGGAATTTAAACACAACAACAACACAACAACAAAAACCCAGTATTGCTAGCTCCTTGCTCTCTGTTCCAGGAAATCCCTGAAAACCAGATGGCACAGCTTGCTCAGAAGAGATGGAGGGGTTTTCCATAATCTAAATAGGAGAAAGAAGAGGAAGTGTGACAGTAGTTACTGGATTAACGTCACTGAAGGAAGAACCTGTCCTTAAAGGTGAGACCCTTGGTTGGTAAACTCCATTTATGGAAAATTCTCAAGTGGTTGCCAATAGCTAACCTTCAGGATGTGAAGTGCTTCGTGGACACCACAGACCTGCTGCCAGACAGGGCCTGGGGAAACATTACTACCTGGTTCATCTAAAACAGCTCACATTTATTGAAGCTCTTCCTTGCTCTAGGTCAGAGAGTTATTACATATGGTCCCTGACTATCCTTAATTTAGAGAGGAATTCTGGTACCTGATGATGTTAATTCTGGAGACTGATAGTTTTAATACAAAAAGAGATACACATAAAAGGAGAAGCATACAAAAAGGAATTGAAGACTAAGGGCATTCCTACCCATGGCTAGGAATACACTTGACACTTTTACCACTCAAACCACACAGCTACCATTTTAATCACTACTTGACTAAATGGTAGAAAGCAATTACAGTAAGTGCTCAACTTAATCACTTTGCATCCATACACAGACCCATGGGGCTTCTCTTATATATTTCATCATACAGAGTGTCCACAATTCTCTACCTTGCAGAAATATACGTTTCCTGCAAGGATTTCCTATTCAATTCTAGACTGTTAAACTTCTTGTTCTATATTTCTGCTGTCTGCTTTTAAAAAGGACAAGGCCAGCTCAGGTTTTGCATACTGTAGGAAGGTTGTTTTATCCATTTGGGAAATCAAGATTACATCTTTACTGGACTGTGGAGAACTCATTCCCTCAAACTCCAACCCCTGGAGATCTCATTCCAGTGAGTAAAACCTAAGGTTGATTGACTGTAAATTGATTTGAAAAACAAACAAACAAATGACTTAATCCATGCATTTATTGTTCTTGTCTTCAGTGGCTTCATTTTGTGACCAGATCCAGATTGTGCCCTTCTCCCATCCCACGTCAAGCTAATTTGCAAATTCGCACAATTCGCTCCAAGAAGAGAATAACCGATGACTCAGTATAAACCATCACCATTCCCGGAAAATATAATTCATGAATGCATTGCTTATTCAAAAATATTTAGTAGCATTTTATAGGGATATTTAAGAAAAGATTCATGTTTAAGAATCTGTTTCAATATTTCACAGTTACACTTCAGTAGGTCAGGCTATAATAGCTTCTTCTTGGCCTTTGAAATGACTCCTTTGCTTCTGCTTTATGGAGGATCAAAATGAATTATTCACAGATACCTGTGAGCATTTAGAAAAAATGGCCTAATTCTTGAATGATGACAGTATTACCTTCTTAGTCATACCTGCAGGCAGAATGTATGCTCATCCCTCTGCCCAAAGCACCTTTTTCAATCTTCTTTCCCTTCAATTCATTCATTCAAACCTGTTCAGCCTCAGATTTCAACTGAGGTGTAACTTTACCTGGGAGAGTTTCCCTCTCTCCTTCACACACCAAAATACTGTGTCAATTGATCTTATCTTATCCTGTCAAATTCTATGCTCCTCCTCCCCCATTACGCTTACCATACTGCATTGTAATTACCTGGTTACTTATCTGCATTCTTAGTTTACATGGGGGACAATTCCCTTTTAATCTTCGTTCTATTTAATGCTTAAAAATAATAGATGTTCTAAGGATATTTTGAACAAATAATAGCTAACATTGAGAACTTATTATATGCCAGATACTGTTCTAAGTGTTTGAACATATTAACTCATTTAAACTTTACAATAATCCTATGAAGTATGTGCCATTAATGTTCCCATTTTACAGATGGGAAAACTAAGACACAGCGAGCTTTCATAATGTGCCCAAATTCTCCCAGCTAGTAAATGGTAGAGCAGGATCAGTTCCCAAATAGAAAGTAGTCAGAATAAGCAGAAAGTAGCAGGTATGCATGCTATATTCAATAGAACACACTGCAGATTACCCAAATTATCTAATAATCAAAGTTTGGAAGTCTTCTTGAAAGGCATGTTTTTATGAAATGCTCATTAATACATTCTACTTCATACTCTGGATGTTTGAACTGGTATTTGGAATCTAACTCATCAGCATATTTCTATATAAAGTCTTTTGAGTTTTCTTTTTCTTTTTCTCATTTGAGGGAAAAAAAAAAAGAAAAAAAAAAAAAGCAAATCAACCAAACCGTTTCCTCCCCAGTTCAGGCTCAAATCAGCAGCCATAAATTCTTAAGTGTTATGTTATTTTTGAGAACTGATGTGACATGTCCCAGATTTTAAAGGTAGATACTGCAGAGGACCAAATGAATTTTCGAATAAAAATCTGTATGTGGGATATCCACATTAGAGAAGAAGGGGGAGGGGCACAGCTATCTGATTAGAATCAGACCTGGAATACTGCCACCTAGTGATTTGAATTTGCCATCTGCCCCACACACTCACAGAAGTTCATTAGAATAAATAATTTTTATTTATGGCTTCTCCCCCTCCTCCCAACATCCTGGTAACAAATTGTTTCTGCAATATTTTAAGGACACTCATCTGTGTTTTAAAAAATAATAATAAAAAAGGAAGACAGACCAGTAGGATTTGGAAAGAGAGGGAGGTGAAAAAAAGAAGAGACATCAATATAAGGCAGAAACACCAGAACAATCATGTAAATGAGATGAAGAGAAGTAAAGAGAAGATCAAAAGCAGTGGAAATTAAAAATGACTGTCAATAAGAGAAAATGGAAAAATCAATGCAAAGATAAGACAGCATGGAAAAGTTTTTTGTTGTTGTTTTTAAGCAAAAAATAGAAGACAATAAAACTTTGAACTATTTGTCAAATTATGAAATCACCAAACATAAAAAGACAGAAAAAATACCAATAGAGATAATGAATGACAGATGAGAGAAAGTGCTTGAACTAAGAGATTCATCTTGGAGTAGGGGATTTGAGTTTTTTGGTGTGGTCTCTTAAAATAATAATAACAAAGTGCCATATTTTTTCCATTTAACATAATTGGGAAGATCTAGTATTCTAGATGCGCCATTAATTTCCCTTGTCAGTTTTTTCCTTCTATGCAATACCAGTGGTCTTTCTGATATATTTTTTGCTTCATTAAAATGCTTTCAATTACCTTTTGCTCTTCGAATCATGAGAATGTAGTATGCCCCAAACTGAAATTTTATTTAGGTGATTGTATTGTCATAGCATTCTTTGTAGTCATATTGAGCAGCCACAGCTTAGGGATGTGCATTCAGGTGATCATTGATTTTTAGGTATCTTCATAATTCAAACCAGGATCACAAACATGTGAGATAATAACAGCAGCAGCAGCAGCAGCAGCAGCAGCAGCAGCAGCAGCAGCAGCAGCAGCAATAATGAAACCTAACATGTATCTTGTTTCATGTTTTAAAAAGCACTTTAATATACAGTAGATAGGCTGCTTGTATTCCCCAAACAACTGTGTTTGGAAGACAGGGCTGGTATCATCAGCCTATTTGATAGATGTGGCATTTGAGCTCTGAAATGTCTATGAACTTCCTCAAAGGACTCAGCTAGTAAGTACCTTGTCATCTGACTGCAAGTCTGGCAAATATCCTTTCATTAATAATCTTCCTATTCTTTTCGAGAGAAGGAAGAGCTACTTTTTGTTGTTGTTCCAAAGTGGAATAATGGAGTTTGAAGATGGGTGCACACAAAGCTAGGAAGGAGGCATCATATTTCCCTTCTTAATGGGAATTCCTTTGGAGAGGGACTGTTCACTTCCCCCAGAGTGATCACAAGCATTTGAAAGTTTTCTGGCCAGGTTGTGAAGGAACTTATTGAGAATTCGTTGTTTCCGTTTCAAGATTCTGTTGTGCATTGCAATGCTGAAAGTATTACTTCCTCTGGTCATATACCTAAATGCACCTATAAATATTTTTAAAAAGCCAATCATTTAAGTTTGTTTGAATGCCTCATCCTTGCAAAGTGCTATACAGACTCTACAGGGTGTAGAAAGATAAGGAAGATACTACCCATGACTTCATGGAGCTTCCCTTGGTAAGTTATACAGAGTATGTGCTTATGAAAAACATCCATTCATTCATCTATTCAATAAATAATTATCTGGTCTCAAGTATGTATCATGTCCTATATGCTATGTGCTAGGGATACAAGTTAGATACCACTCTATTCTCATGGGGCTTATCGTTTCAGGGGGAATGCCATGAATATTAATTTTGCTCCTACATTATGGCAACTACTCATAATTACCTTTGGATAACTCCAACTATTTCTCAGACTTAACTTTTCTCTAGTTAAGATAAAAGTAGTCCCATAGCAACCTTTTCGATTGGTGTACATCTCTGCAACTTCTACATTTGAAATCTAGGACATTTACTTTTGATTATCAAAAAAGGGTGCAGGCTGGCTTCTCACAACTTCTTTTCAGCCTGAAGTGGAAAAAAAAAGTGACCTAGTTGATCAAATTTACCTAAAATGGAAGGAAACAGTGATGTAAATTGGTAGAAAAAACTGTCTGGTCAGTTCAACTTGCTTTTCATGGATTCAGTAGCTTTTGAAACTGCAATATTTAGTTCAGTGTCCAAATTTTGTAGATCAAACAACTGTTGTATAGATAGAAGCTAAGGGGATAGGAGGCAAAGAGACAAATTAGGAGGAATTTTCAGCAATACAGGCAAAAGTAGTTAATGACTTGCCTTGGTTGGCAGCTGTGAAAATCGAGAAAGAAAAAATAGAAATGAGAGATCATGGAGGTAAAATCTGCAGTAATTGCAACTGATTGTGAGAGGAAAAAAAGGGGGAGAGGGCATGTGACTACTCTGAGATTTTTGAGATTAGTACTGTTACCAGAAATATGGATCACAGAAACAGGAGTTATTTGAGAAGAAATTATAGGTAATGCAGTGCTGTGTGACCCAACAACTTAAAAACCAATAAGGCAGCAGGATGTCCTGGCTGGTTCTAAGCAGGGATTGGGACTGTGGGGCCAGGGACTCTACTCTGTGCCCACCTGAGGTCCATAGGTATTGATGATAAGCTTGTGAGCTTTTGGGGTTTGGCTGAAGAGTAAGAAGAGTCTGGTGGAAGTGCACTCACAGAAGAGAAATGGGGGACAGGATGGGGTCTCTTCTTCTGCTGCTGAGACTAAGTTGATCTTGGAGAGAGAGAGTAAGCAAAGCTCATCAATAAAGGGAAGCAGGAAGAGGATAAAGAGAGGGAAGGAGAACTTTTATTGCAATTGAAATATTGATTCAGCCCCGGGGAGAGTGACTCTGGGGACTCTCAGTAATATTAAGGTGGGTGGGGGGAGTTCTCTTGGGAGCTGGAGGTCTTCTATTAGAATGGAATGGAATAGGAACCAGGAAATGTAAACTATTATTGTGACTAATGTGACTTATTTTTGTACATTAGGCTGATGAGGTCTGGAGACATTTCCTTTTCGAGCTATAGATAATAAGAGCCTCTGAGTTAAACTATTAAATTAGCACATAATGTATCAGAATAGACATATAAAAGATGGATTTCCTGACGAATAGAACTTAGGTATAATTTGACACTTCTCAAGAAATATGTTAATTAAAAGTGAGATTTATGATAATAAAGGAAGGTGGCTTCATTTATTAAATGTTTACTAAATGTCAGGAACTGTACTAAATATTTTACACAGTTATCTTATTAATCCTCACAATAGGTATATTTCTTTCTTTCTTTCTTTCTTTCTTTCTTTCTTTCTTTCTTTCTTTCTTTCTTTCTTTCTTTCTTTCTTTCTTTCTTTCTTTCTTTCTTTCCTTCCTTCCTTCCTTCCTTCCTTCCTTCCTTCCTTCCTTCCTTCCTTCCTTCCTTCCTTCCTTCCTTCCTTTTCCTGCATGAGGAAACAGAAGACTCAGAAGAAAAGAAACTTGCTCAAGATCACTCAGAGCTGGAATTCAAACCTAAATTGATTGTTCTCTTAAGGACTGTGCAAGGGAAAGAAAGTATAAGTCACATATTTTGATTATTGTGGCCCCATGATTAAAATTACCTTTATCACAAAGATAGAAATGTCAGCATATCTGCACCCAAATACACCAAATATTGAAACATCTGACTGTAGTCAGCAACCAACTTTCTGAATATAATTTGGTTTCTCATTTAGACCTCCCAACACTAGACAGGCTGACACAACTCTTCTACACACTATGGTGTTTGTATCTTTTTTGAAAATTCTTTGGTATTATAGACATTGATCTTATGAATGTAGGTGCTGATTCCACCAATGAGCACAAACACATTCTTAGCCTTTTAAAACAAATCAGGCACTGTATGAGTCATTGGAAATACAGTGCTATAAAAAGAGATGCTTTTCTTGTCCTCAAGACCTAGTATACTACTAGAAAATAGAGACATTAAACACATCATTGTATAAGTAATTAACTTTTACAATTATTGTAAGCTCTATGAAGAACTAACTGGAGGGTATGATGTAGGTATGGAATGAGTGATCTTTCCCGATATAGGGAATTAAAGGGAGTTTCCCTGGTGAAATTTCTCTGCATTGCATTTTGAATGCAAATTCTTTTCTTAAACCTCAATAGATTTTTTTTTTTTTTGGAGATGTTGGGTTTTAATTTGGATGCATATCAGTTGGGGTTCTCCAGAAAGACAGAACCAATAAGATATATACATATATTATTTAAATGAGTATACATCACAAAGGTTGTGTAAAAATAGAATGAAAGATAATACAAATCTTTTAATGAACTTTTTGAAGTACCGTTGTGTGTGCGTGCGTGTGTGTGTGTGTGTGTGTGTGTGTGTGTTAGATATATGAGAGTAGATTTATTAGAGGAATTGGCTCATGATTATGGAGCCTGAAAAGTCCCATGATGGGCTGTCTGCAATCTGGAGCCACCAGGAAGTAAGTAGTGTGGCTCATTCAAGCCCCAAAGCCTCAGAACCAGGGAAGCTGATGTGTTGTAATTCTCAATCTGTGGTTGCAAGCCTGAGAACTTGAGGGGTCACTCGCATAAGTCCTAGAGTCCAAAAGCCAGAGAGCCTGGAGTTCTGATGTCTAAGGGCAGGAGAAGAAAAGTGTTTCAGCTCCAGGAGAGAGAGAGAGAGAGAAAATTGCCTTTTCTCTGCCTTTTTTGTCTGGTGCCTGCTGTCTATATTGAAGGCAGATTTTCCCCACTCAGTCAACTAACTCACAAGCCAAACTCCTCTGGGAACACACTCACAGACACACCCAGAAATAGACTTTTACCAGTTCTCTAGGTATTCCTTAATCCAGTCAAGTCAACACCTAAAATTAATTATCACAGTGGGATAGTCAATTAAAAATGACCAGCAAGTGGTCTAAAATATGTTTCTGGAAGTTGGAAGAGAAAGAGTGAGAGCTATGAAATATGGCAGATAGTTTAAATGGGGGAGTGGATGAGAGTAGATACAAAGAAAAGAGGACAGAGTCTTTAGAGCATCTATACTTAGAAGTAGGAAGAAATTGAGGAAAATAAAGTTAAAAAAAGTAGTCAGACAGGAAGGAGTGTGAGCATAGTCAGTGTCATAGCATTCAAGGGAGGATAATATTTAAAAGAGGCAGGAAAGACTGTCATCAGCATCAAAAGCTATGGACAAATGAAATATAAAGAAGACAGGAATTAAAGATTTTGACAGAGACTAATAATGACCTATAAAATATCCATTCTGCTCTTTTTTTTTTATAGGCAAATTAATTCCTGATTCTTAGATGGTCACTGTGTCACCCAGTTAAATGACTAACATATCCCTGCCTCTTTTACATCTCTGTGTGGCCAGGTGAATAGTTCTGACTATGAAATAAAGAATTGTTGAGTGAAACCTTTGTTAAGTACCATTAAAAAAAGAGGGAGCGTTTTTTCGTTGCTGTCTTTATTCACCTGGTTTCTTGGAATGTTGGTGTGGTGCTTGAGAGTTCATTAATCATGTAGGGCCCTAAAAGCTAGGACCCATATCCTAGCATTAAAAGGACCTTGAATAAGTTCTAAAGAATTACGTAGATCATTGCTAATGTGTCATGTAGCATTAATATTTCTCTATCTTTAGTGATGGAGTTGGCTTTGGATAGGAGAAAAGAGGGTACCAACTGAAATTTTGAGGTATGGGTAATGGTGAAATATCAAGGAAGAAAGTGATAGTTTTTGTTCCATTTTTCTGACCAAATAATGATGACACTTCTTGTCTTTCTTGATTATAAGAAAAATAATATAGACAGTTTTAAAAACAGTGTTGGATCTTAACTCTGAAACATTTTATTACATTTTTGAAGACAGCATTTTCACTTTTCTCATCTTTGAATTTCTCCATGGTATCTAGTAGAGGTCATGTCACATGGTACAAACTCATGTTTGTTCTACATGACCTTGACTCCTAGACCATAACTAACTGGACCATGGGGAGACACCTGAACCAAGTTGATGCAATCACATTGGCTCTTTTGGGATCTTGGAATTGGAATTTAGAGATACCTGTTACTTGAATGAGTATAGTTGGGAGCTGTAAGGTGACAGCTGTCCTGTATGGATATAGAGAAGGCAAGACAACAGGTCTAGAGAGAGAGAGAATGACATAGCAGCCATGTAGAAGGAAGACCATGTGTTCCTTGGGAGAGAGAGGGTGAGAGAGAGAAGGTAGAGATAGATAGAGATAGATGATAGATGATGGATAGATAGAATGAGAGACTGACAGAGTAGCTGCTTTGCTTCCTGACAACTTTCCTGATCTGATTCCAGGCCTTCAGATACCTTCCAGACACCCTCAATCAATATTCTGAAGGGTCTTTGTAACTTACACAACAAGAAAAGATCTTTATCCAGGATAATTCTCCCCTGCAGTTTCACAGAGATCTTCTAAGTGAAAAGAATAAACCCACTTAACCCAACCTTGGAATGACCTCATTTTAGTTTTGTGACAGTTGCTAGTAGCCCAGAGGTATATTTTGAGGGAACATGGAGGCGTGGGATTCTGCAAACAGCTGGAAACCAAAGCCTGGCACTTGAGGGTGTGCTTGGGGCTGTAGTTAGAGGTGCTGATGGAAGTGGTAAAAGTGGATAAGATGATCCATTCCTAATTTTCTCAAGCTCAAACACTCAAACAATCAAAGCATTGTGAATGGAAAATAAAAAATAGAGTGCATTTCTAACTTTAAAGCAATTATAATCTAGGCAGAGAGAAGTAAAATATATACATACACATCTAGAGCTAAATAAGCATTATAGATTATATAATTATGAGATTCAAAGGAGACAGCTATCAGTGCTGGGCTATTGTTTTCAAGTAGTAAGAAGGTCAGGTTTGATTTAGGTTATGGAGGCCAAATTAACATTCATAATGGAAAGTGTTGCTGACTTGACGTCAGCCTTTCCACTGACTAGTTAAATGACAGTGAACAGTCACTTACATTTCCACCTCCACCACAGTTCCCTCCCCTATAAGAGTTGGATTTATTAACTCCTTCAGAACATACATTTTAAATGCACGCTCTAATGTGCAGAACTAGAAATATTAAATAAATAAAAGACCTGGTCTTTGTTCTCAAGGAGGCTACAGCTAAGGAGGGGAGAACTCAACGCAATTAAACAACAGTCTTCTGAAAAGATAATGATGTGGCTATAAATAAAGGACAGTGGGAGGCACCTAGGCTGCCTACAGGTAAGGAAACGCTCCACTGAACCCATGTTTGGAGGAATAGGAGTTGCTAGGTGAATCAGGGAATGATGAAATTTTCCAGAGAGGAAAGAATTACATAGATCATCGCTAATGTGTCATGTAGCACTAATATTTTTCTTTGCTTCTTCTGCTTGTTTGGAGGAGGAGGAGGGGAGTGAATGAATGTAGGGTAGGAGTATGGGTACGAACTAATAAAGAGAAGATAGAAGGAAGTAATTTCTTGGGTTTCTTCAAACCCCTAAAAATGTACTCAAAGTGAATTCCACAAAGGCAAACACATGAAAAAGCAGATAATTAAAACCACCTTTGTCTCCTATATATTTCTGTTTTTCAGGTATTAGAGATGCTGCAAAAATGGTATAATAAGATTCATGTCTCTTGGAGACATTTAGGACTCCCATCCAGAGGCAGTATGTGGAATGCTTAAGAACTTGGTCTTTGAAGAGTGATCACGTGCCAACACCCCCGTTTAACTAGCTGTAAGATCTTAAAAGTAGTTAAACTATCTGGGCCTTTGTCTTCTCATCTGTAAGATGGAAATGATGGAAATGATAACAATAGCTATTTCCTGTTATGAGAATTAAACATATAAAGTGCATAGACGCAGCCTGGCACATAAAGGCATCAGAGTGTTGGCTATTACTACCTGTTTTCCACAGTTTCCACCACCGAGGTGAGGTGAGTAATGGTGGTACGTCTCCTTGCGTTGGTGAGTAACATGAGAATCCTATCTGTAGCCTTCAATGGGACAGCTTAGAATCCATTTATTTCATCATGAGACAAAAGCATGTTCAGTGAGGCCCTGTGAACCATACAGAAGGAAATAAGCCATGCAGCACATTAATTCCAGCACAGGGTAGAACATTTGAAATATCAAATGAATGTTTCAGAGTTCAGAGGAGGCAGATGTGGTTGCTGTCTGGAACTTCCAGGGAACACTTTCTGGGCTGCGTGGCGTTGGATGTGTATGATGACAGACATCACTTCAGGACCAGAGTCAGGATTTGCCTCAGCTGGTTTGTGTACCCCCTTCACAGTCACAAGCCTTTCTTTCTCTTTTTAGAGCAAAATCCGAGCCTGTGACCCCAGATGCTGGAGGAGAGTCAAGGCTGGGAAAGTACCACGCACTGTGTTAGCAATTGACAGAAAAGATATTTTTAAACTGTACAACAAGTTTTCAAGCTTCCATGAAAAGAAACAAAAGGCTTTTCTAAAATGAATCTTAGTTAGAAACTGTTCTTGTTCTGTGGCTTTTATGTCATTTGGACAACAAGCCACTGATGCTTAGAAATGTTTATTTTCCTGTCGACATCGCTGCATGGATATTTCTTAGAATGACATAGCAGCATTTGTGCTCAATCCCAGTCTCTGCTCATCCTCCAGTGGCAGTGATTTTCAGAAACAATAAAGATATCTACACTCAGTCTCTCTCTCTTGATTATACTGCAGGCTCAACCTGTGTGGGGAAACAATATCCTGGATCATACTGAACGTTCGCACAGATGGAACATTAGTGGGAGGAGTTGCCAGCTACTTTCCTGCCAACTTGTTAGTGCTGGAGACATTATCCTCTCGTTTTGCCAGTTTAATAGAGGATCAGTTGTAAAGATTCTCTGTAGGCTCAGCAACATAATTATTATCTATAGTTTCTGCATTAACTGTGAGAAAACATCATGGTCTGAATCTGCCTAATTTCAAATGCCAAGCTGTGCCCACATTCAGCCCACAACCAAACCTGAAAACTCAATATACCCTTAGCACTGCTACTGCTGTCACCATGGCAGAAGCTAAGTACACGTTGGCCCAAGCCGTGATATTTAACTGTTTCTGTACTGCTTCTGAATTTCCTCCATTCTCCTGACTCTTCCCAACATCAGCGCCCTCGCAATTCAAAATTATTAAAAAGGTAAAAATCTGTGTCACATTTAGTTCTGGTACTCAGTCCAGAAGTGCCAAGCCCCTGCAAATTTGGAAAACAAACTCCTTAACAGATGGGCCACATAAAGTTTACAACATGTGCAATGTGGGAAGTATGAGGGCTCTGGGCAAGAAACAGAAGACTGGAAATTTAGGAGCTCAGAGTCTTTGAATTTGCTCTTGTTTTTTGTTTGTAGGCAGATCACATGAGCTTATATCCTTCATTTCTCTCACATAACCTGATACTTAACCTTATAAGTGACTGAGTAGTAAGAAATCAGGCATTTTTTTTTCTAATAGAAACTGCATCAAAATGCTTATTGCTACTACTAGGATATCAAATTATTAATAAAACATGGTTGCAAGATCTAGAAAAATCCACAATGTAAAGATCTAAAAGACACTTCTTTCATTGAGGACAGGAATAAAACTGTGAGCTATTGTCATTGCTGGAAAAGATGTTGCTGGACTTGGACAAATCATTGAAAAATAACTGGATTGTGATTTTTAAATCTGCACTTGCAACATGCCTCTTAAGTGGCTTCTGGGAACTGAATACATGTTGGAAAATTTTTAGAATTAAATTGTTGTGATACAAATTTGATAACAGTCTAATAACAAAGGTTCTCAACATAGATGACCATCTGTTTTACTTGGGGGACCTATCTGAAAATATAAGTGTCTAATGCCCACCACAGACCAGCTGATTGGGATTCTCTGGAAGTAGGGCTAAGGAATCTGTATTTTGAAAAATTCCCTAACAGTATACAAATCAATAAAAAAGGTTTTGATCAAATTGAAATTCCGAAGCTTAAGAGAAAGACACAGGACTTGTCATTTCAGAGGACAGAGGATTGGCTTAGTAGAAGATGGGAGAGGGGAATGTCAAGAAGAGAAATCCTTGGTTCAGCCACAAGGGGAAGTAGAAAAGGAGTCAGTAAGAGTAGTAGGAGTCCTGAAGGTGAAGGTAGAAAGAGAAGTTTAGCAGTGTGAGTAGATGAAAATCTGGGCAGAGTCAAAATATATTTGTTGTCCCCCCCATAGAACTTCTCACATTTTGCTTCCATTTTTACACTGTCTCCAATTTTCAGTCCGTTTTCCAATCTGAATTCAGAATGTACTCTTAAGAATGCAAATTTGAATCATGATTCTGTCCTATTTAAAGCACCCAGTAGGGGCCGACCCCATGGCTCACTCAGGAGAGTGCGTTGCTGAGAGCGCAGCAATGCTCCCGCCGCAGGTTCGGATCCTATATAGGGATGGCCGATGTGCTCACTGGCTGAGCGTGGTGCGGACGACACCAAGCCAACAGTTATGATCCCCGTACTGGTCACAAAAAATATAAAATAAATAAATAAATAAATAAATAAATAAAAAAAATAAATAAATAAAGCACCCAGTAGGACTCCTATGCCTTGCAGGATACAATATTGTCTGGTATAAACTGGTTTTGGTGTATCTCTCCAGCAGAACTGTGCTTCATTCATTTGATTGCTGTTACTTTGAGGCATGCTGACCTTTCTGTCATTCTTGAGACACACCACATTGCTTCCCACCTGGGGCCTTCACACATGTTCTCTTTTTCCTGACAAAATTTCCCCCTGGGTTCCTTCCACTCTCTCCCACCAGCACTATTCACCTGCAGATTTCTGGGCATCCCGTACATCACAGATGATATGTCATTACTCGTGGAGGACTTCTCTGACTATTCAGTCTAAATTAGGTTCCCTCATTGTACTGACATGATACCATATATGTTTAACATTTTTTTGATAGCACTAATCATAATTTATAACTTTATATTTACTTGCTTGATTATTTAAATTCCACAATAGAGACAGAGCTTTATATAGGCAGCCTATTATTTTTAATCACTATGTATATGATGTCTACCAAAATGTTTAGACCATAGTACATGCTCAATGAATAACTGTTGAAGTAATGACTGAGTACATCATAGGTGTTCAGAGACCCAAGAAAGTAAGGCAAAGAAAAAATGATGATTTTTCCTTGTCTTTTCATGTGCCATTTATCCTATGCCACACATACTATGTAGTGGTATTATTCTTAATGCTTTGGTGGAGTAAGGCAAAGAAAAAATGATGATTTTTTCCTTGTCTTTTCGTGTGCCATTTATCCTATGCCACACATACTATGTAGTGGTATTATTCTTAATGCTTTGGTGGATGCAAAGATGAATCACATGGTTGGAAAAGATAGATATGTAAGCAAAAATGTGTAATAATTGGCAGAATAAATTGAGATATATTACAGAGGCCCAACATGCAGGAGTAAGTAATTTTGGTTCCTGGATCTAAGCAAGAATGGTTATTGGGGTGCACTTGAACTGGGCCTGAAAGATATATAGGATTTCAATAGAAGAGTGTAGTATACATTGAAGTTTCTGACTTAGATCACAGCCTCCTTCTGTTGAGTTGATTTTCTCTCTTCTGTCAGTTGAGACACTTCTTGTGGAGAAAAATAGCAAAAAAGATCTCTGCTTCAGACCACCCACCACAATTGATTGGATTTGAATTGACATCCTGATCCATGGTGGTCTCATCAATTTCCATCTTTCTGGGATTTGTAGTTGTGACTTCAAAATTCCAGGCAGTTAGTGGCGGGTGCTGAATCTGTTAGAATATGTTAGCTTGGATTTTAGAATGACTATATTACTATTTTGCCATGTGCATAGAGAGGCAGGGAAGGCTGATTACCTATAAAGAGGAGTGAAGAATATGTAAGAAGTGTAGATGAAAAGAAAAGAGAGACAAAGGGAGGAGAGAGATTGACTGCTATTGTTCCTCATGATTTTTCAGATTCCATGTTCAGTGCCTTATGAGACCCACTTTATCTCCTTTAATTATGCTAGAGTTAATGTGTGTCTATTTTTCCAAGTACAAAGAGGCTTAATGAAAACAGATGAAAGGGTGGAGAGGGAAATTCCAAACAGGAAAAAATGATGAGCTGATCTGTAGAAGAGAGCATAGAGTACGCAGAAACAATATCTACATTTTATTTTTCTATTTTACAATCCCATTTTTGTGTGTCAAGAAGATGAATAACTTATTGATAGAAATCTGGTGACTTAAACTGCCAGTTTTGGAAAAATAAAAATTTAAATAAAAGATGGCGTGTGAATCATATTTCCTGGTAGAAAGCAGTATGAAAATGTGGAGAAAGCACTGGAATTGAGATCATACTTGTCAATTGTGTTTCGGTCTGTGCTTTGCCACTGACTACTTATATAATGCTTTCTAAGTTACTTGACCTCTCTAGGCCTTGGCTGATAAAGGACAAAGTATGTGAGATCTATTGGTACATCTAACTCAAAAAAGGTAATGGATAGTATTCAAAAGCATTTTAATTCACTGGAAATTTCTAGTTTTTCTACTTTCTTTTGTCCTCCAAAATTCTCCATTTACTGACTGCTTGCTCTGATTTTAGGTCTTGTATTGGGGTCTGCAACACCTAGATGCATAAGTCATGGTTCCTGTCCTTGAAGATCTACAGAAATGAATAAATGATATGAGAGAGTCAGAGGAATAAATTATGATACACAGAGCTAAGTTTGCTATAATGATATGGACAATAATTCAAATAATTTTTAAATTTTGCTTGGGATCAAAGTGTGATGGTGGGGAAAGACTTTAGAGAGGAGGCAACACTTAAACTGGATCAAAAGAAAAGTGCATTTCATGCTGAGAAAAAGGTTATTGATTTATTGCCTCTTGAGTCAAAATCCACCCGCCATCATCTGCTCACTCTTTATTGCCTACAGCAATGTACATGGTTTCTTTAAAAATTTTCCTTAGCCAGCTGGAAATATGTTAAGCTTTGGCAATAGTTGGTGCTGGAGAAACACTGCAAGCGGAAAAAGGTTTTGCTTCCCATTTCTGGGGTGCCTGCTGAACAGGTGGGCTTATGGCTTCTTCAGCTTTTGGCTCCTGTTGTGCTCAGCAGTCAGCAGCACCCAGCAGCCAGCAGCTGCCCCTAACAAACCCTTTGTGTCATTTTGTAGCTAAGAGCCTCCGGTGAGACACCTTCCCATGAATGGCTTCCCTGGGAAGCTCTGGAAAGTGAATTTCCAGTAAATTCTTCCAGCGTGGCACTTCAGTGACTTCTCTCTCATCATTGAGCCATAGTCATGCCCTCTCCAACAAAGTCTAGATCTCAGCCTTGGGAAGAGGTGGGTTTCAGCCCTGGAGGTGGTGGTCGCTCCTTACAGCTGCTATTCCTGTATTCTTTGGAGTTCACTTTCCTTCTTTCCAGCCAGTCCTTCATCACTCAAATCCCCTGTTAGAGTTAATAATTCTTGATATTAAATTTTCCTTGTTCAAATTCCTCCTTCCTGAAGAGACTCTTCCTGTTACAAGGCAAAAACAGAGAGTCTTCAGCACATGTAGCATATTCAGGAAAAAGTGGAGCGTGCAGCCTAGTGAAGTACAACTGGCAGGCGAAACAGCAGGATATGACACTAGGTAGGTAGCCTGGGGCTGAAAAGTGAAGAGGTGTGAATGCAGTAGTAGGGATTTCAAGCTGGGAGTGACAGGTTTGCTTCTGTTTTAGAAAAAGTCACTCTGAAAGCAGTTATAGAGAGGAGGGACTGGAGGCAAGATGATACTTTTTTGGGGTGGTGAGGGTATTATTATAATCCAGGAAATATATGAAAAGGGTCTGTATTAAAGCACTGACAATGACAGATGGAGAGAGAGGGAAGAAATCAAAGCAGGTAGAATTGACAACATTTAATGACCTTTTTGATAGAGAGATGGAGAATAATTTTTTCTTGGTGATTTTTCAGATTTGAGATTCACAGTTTGGATGACTGAGGGATGGTGATTCCACAGCTTAGATAGGAAGTTAATAGTACAAACAGACTTGTGGAAATATAGAAGAAATACTTCTTTGTTTGTCTGTTTGCTTGGGTTTGTTGATTTTAAAGAGATAAGAAAAAACAACAACAACAAGAAGAAACAATTGGTATAATTCTGTCTCCTTCAAATATACTGGACAATGAGTTCTCCCTTCTGTTAAACTGAGTAGGTATTTATTCAGTCTCCAAAACTTTAAAATATTTAAGTGAGGCTTTTGCTTCTGAAGTAGCTATGTTCTTTGGACATGTTTTGCTAATGCATTCTCTGCTTTGGATTGCTTCATAGGGTTTTTGGAATTTCTTCTGGAAACATCTTACAGATGATAAACCCCTGAAATATAGAAGACAATGAATATTTTACATTTTAAAAACATTTATGTTTTCGTAGTACAGAATAAAAATGAGAGGTCCAATGAATAAAGGGGTCAGGAATAAGGGTTTTTGGAATTTCTTCTGGAAACATCTTACAGATGATAAACCCCTGAAATATAGAAGACAATGAATATTTTACATTTTAAAAATATTTATGTTTTCGTAGTACAGAATAAAAATGAGAGGTCCAATGAATAAAGGGGTCAGGAATAATACCCCTTTTTTAGCCAAATACTGACTTTGGGTTTTTGTATCCTATCCCTTCAAAAAGCAGTTCTCTGGGGATATGTTAATTCTGCTAGATATCTGCATTTCCAGAAGGCTGTGTTCATTCCCTGAGAACTTTGTCTTGTGATGATTGGAACCATAGTAGCCTGCAAGGGATTGAAGACTCAGGTCAAAGCGTTCAGAAAGAGCAATGTGTGTGCACAGACTGCGGCAGAGAACACGAACGCAGCGCCTGCCGGAGCTGACAAATGCACTTGTGCTGCTGGGGCGCTGGACGCTGCCTGTCCCCTGAGGTGGGCAGCTGATAGGAAAGCAAAGAAGCCTTTAAAGACGGGCTGAGGATATTAATGTCAGGCAGTTATGGAATTGCTAAATGGCAGCTGCCTCTGGAACATACCAGCGTGGGGTGCGTGGTGCCTCATCAGAATGCCATTTTCTGTGATGCGGCAGGAATTTATAAGCATGTGGCTTGTGGTACATTACATGATCTAACTTCAGAAAAGTAACCAGGAATAAGCTTTATGAGATGGCTTGACAATGCTCTCCTCCTTTTCTGTCTGTTATTTCTTTAGCTGCTTAATTACTTAGCTCTTTTAAATCTTATAAAAAGCACACAAGTACATGCATGCGCGCGCACACACACACCCCAAATTGAAAACACAACGAAACAAAACCTTGAAATGACCGAAGACAGGAAAAGATTCACTCCCCTGTAATAAGGTGAGCATAATCCTGGTATGGGCTATCTTCTCTCTGCAAAATAGGCTGAAAAGAATTGATTTGTAATGTGTTTGAGTTTACTGTTTACTTTATTAAGATGGGAGTGCTGTGTTGTTAACCTGGTTACTTTTTTGCTCAATGCTCAATGCTGTATGTGCAACCAACTGTGTGTGTGTGTGTATGTGTGTGTATGATTGAAAGTGGAGCTAAATAAAATTTTCTGGTAGCCCAAGCAAAACATTTTGAGACTGTTAAGAAAAAAAAGAGTGCACAGAATGATTTAATTTAAGCTTTGCTTTTGCCAGTTCCTCTTCGTTTAGACTTGAATTGCTGAATGCCACACCTAGAATTCCAGTGAAAGGAATTTCAGAAAGAATTCAAAGCAGGCCCATCTCATGTAGATTGTCAGTTCAGGGGGAGCTACTTTCTCATTTTTCTTCTTTTTTTGAAAGTTTTGGTTTCTTGATCTGTAATGATAACAAAGCCATCTTTATTATTTCTTTACTTTCTTTTAGGGGACCTTTATAATTGGGTTGAGGGCCCCAGCATCTTTGCCCGATTTCAACATACCTCAGTTTCCTTTGGGCAACTACTTCACCCCA
>NW_007734890.1:58369-60890 GCF_000696425.1 Galeopterus variegatus
CTAAATAAAATTTTCTGGTAGCCCAAGCAAAACATTTTGAGACTGTTAAGAAAAAAAAGAGTGCACAGAATGATTTAATTTAAGCTTTGCTTTTGCCAGTTCCTCTTCGTTTAGACTTGAATTGCTGAATGCCACACCTAGAATTCCAGTGAAAGGAATTTCAGAAAGAATTCAAAGCAGGCCCATCTCATGTAGATTGTCAGTTCAGGGGGAGCTACTTTCTCATTTTTCTTCTTTTTTTGAAAGTTTTGGTTTCTTGATCTGTAATGATAACAAAGCCATCTTTATTATTTCTTTACTTTCTTTTAGGGGACCTTTATAATTGGGTTGAGGGCCCCAGCATCTTTGCCCCATTTCAACATACCTCAGTTTCCTTTGGGCAACTACTTCACCCCAGTTTGTATAGCTTTTATAGAATGGTAAATCCTGACGTGACCCACTCAACTCTCCTGGAATTCCAAAGACCAAGATTCTTTCTCTAACTCCCTGGTACAGTCAGGGGTAGGAAAATGATTTAGCTTTGCTCAATTGGAAACTTTCTTTGAGAACTATGAATGCACAGTAAGTGATGTAAGTTCACAAAAAGGGTTTGACAAGTATGATACTTGTTTATCTCCACGGCTATGTACAAGCCAGACTATTCTTGCGATGTGATCATTTATGTGTTTCCTGCTGCCTTGTCTCCCAGAACCGCCTAGGTCCCACCCACTCCCATGCATAGTCTTCTGGTCTCTCACCAATTCCATGAAACTTTCATCAATTTTTAGCTGTCTTTCCCATACATCCCCTCAAATTAGCCAGTGATTTTTGCAACCAAGTAACCTTTAATTGCACCTGTCTTATTCTTCTGTGCTAATTGCACAGAATGTGAAGATGCAGACTGAGGATTGGAGGTCAAAAGATGTCAAAGCCTATACCCACTTCTGAGAAATTAACTCTATAACTTTGGGCAAGCCACTTAACCTCTGTTGGTCTCAGTCCTATCATCTGTAATAGAAAGGATTGGACTAGAGTAGGTTTCATTCCAACTCCTTGATTCTAAGAGTCTTTGGGCTGCTGGCTATATCCGTATTGATTTCCATCTGGAGAAGAAATACCGGTCTCCAGCAGACTGCAGCATATGGGAATCAGAGATGAAACAATGCCTCAAACATCGTAAGGACTTATAGAAGACATCCGATGTTATTGTTGCCNGATGAAACAATGCCTCAAACATCGTAAGGACTTATAGAAGACATCCGATGTTATTGTTGCCTTTGTTCTGATGACAGCAGCAGGATTTTCCTTTGGTGAACCACCAACCCCCACTCTTGGCACATGCTTTTTAGGAGGGACTGATGCCTTTCTGTGTTCAAGGGATGACAGCCCTGGTCAATGAGGACATCTTATCCTTTTGGCCACAATAATTGTTTTGGGAACACACATCACCCAAGCCAGACTGCAATTACAGAAATTATCAAGGAAATTTAGAGCATGGCTAAATAGGCTGGATATCATCCTGGGCTGCTAAGACATTTTGCAGGAGGATGGCCCACCAAATGGAAAGCAGTCAGAGAGAAGAGACACATTGTTTGAAGTGCTCAATCCAGCTGTGTCTGAGTCCAGTCAGAGTCAAACCTGGAACTTTCCAGATATGAGAACCAGTAGGTGTCTCCTTCCCATATCCAGAGTAAGTTGACTTTCAGTCTTTTGCAATCAAAATGGTCTTGAATTAATATGGGACTCACATCTTTTCTCCACATCACTTACTTGAAAGCATTATAAGACAAATCTAAGACTAAGGCATCTGCTCTAAGTTGGGAGAAAGAGAAGTTGGTTACATAGACTGCTAAATTATGGGATGGGCACATGAAAGGTGCAGCAAAGAAATTCCCAAGGATTATAGATACAAACATGGACAAATGAGTTACCACATTGCCTGTCTCCCACAAAAGGCAAAGGTAATCTCCATGTGAAATTTGTTTCTGCATTCTTGAAGGTATATGAGAGAAACAAAGGTTATGAAAACATGTTTTGTTCCAATGGAATGGCTCTGCTGCAATGTTGTGTATCTGGATTTGTCCTTCCTACTTTGATTATGATTTTGACTCCTAGCAGGAAATAAAACATCCCATATCATGCAACTTATTGCCCATCCTCTTCATGGCTTCCAATACTGTAAAAAATGCCATTCATCTCTTTTCTCATTTATCTTTCTTCTATGGCATGACACTTCGCTCTTTCACCTAATATTCAACCATAAAACATTTCTCGATTGTATGCAGGATAACACATGTGTTTGTTTTTCTAAATAATGGAGCGTCTTTTATATGTCATTCTGGTTTCTCCTACTAAAATTTGCAAACTCTCTCCTCTAAATGTTGGTGGAAATGTAAAATCAGTGCTTAACTAGGTGGTATTTTGGAAAGTAAGATATTATTTAATATATATTGATATCTCTTAATATCTTGATTTTTAGATTATGCAGTGCAAATTAACAGCTGATTACTGTACAAAAATAGAAGTATTTTTCCCATAAACT
>NW_007734890.1:60931-62968 GCF_000696425.1 Galeopterus variegatus
TCTCGATTGTATGCAGGATAACACATGTGTTTGTTTTTCTAAATAATGGAGCGTCTTTTATGTGTCATTCTGGTTTCTCCTATTAAAATTTGCAAACTCTCTCCTCTAAATGTTGGTGGAAATGTAAAATCAGTGCTTAACTAGGTGGTATTTTGGAAAGTAAGTTATTATTTAATATATATTGATATCTCTTAATATCTTGATTTTTAGACTATGCAGTGCAAATTAACAGCTGATTACTGTACAAAAATAGAAGTATTTTTCCCATAAACTAGTTCATCAAAATTAAGCCCACCAAGCCAAGTAAATTGATTATGATGATGATAACAGTAATGATAATAATATTGTTGCAACAGATATGAATGATAATTTTATAGGGCTGCTACATGAATAATATAGATTGGGAAATGTGTATAATTGCAGGCAGGTGATCTGTAATTCTACCTTATTCTTTCCCACTGATATGAACAGTTACCACACCTGGTTAGAGATCTATTACTCTAGGGAGCTAGCTCTGAATCTTTTCATCAATTGTAAATGCTCTGAGAGGGCAACATCATGGAAGTGACAGATTAAAAAAGTGAAATACATTTGACAGCATTTCATTTATAAAAGAAAGAATAAGAACATTACTTTTTAATTTGGGGGGGAGGGTTGAAATTGGGGGAGAAGAGGGATGGAACCTGAATGGCCATGCAGTAATCAAGCCTTAAGATGCACGTGTACTTACATATGCTTTGTTTTTTGACAATGAAATTAGTACATGTTCATTGCAGAATGTTTGAAAGATTAAAACCAAGTCTGAAGAAGAAAAAAAACCCCACAGTAATTTATAATTCCATTTCCCAGAGATAAAGTCTGAATATAGTCTAATCCATAACCAGTGTTTGCAAACATTGCCATAACCTCCAGTAAGAAATACATTTTACATTGTAATTCCATACATACACACTTATTTATATNTATACTATAATAAAAGTTATGGAAATGTGATATCTCTCTCTGTGTCACTCAAAATGTCTTATTGTTCTGTATAAAAGAGAACTCCCCTATTTTTGGACTGCAGTTGACTGTGGGTAACTGAAGCCCTAGAAAGTGAAACCGTGGATAAGGCGGGACTACTGCTGCATTTTTAATTTCTCATAAGGCAGCACTTTTAAAATGAAAGCATTGCCTTTTACATCATGAATGATATATACATTGGGTTAGGCTAAATTATTCAGAAGTTATAGACAACCCTAAATCCCAGTGATTTTAAATAATAATGACTTACTTTTGCTCATGAGAGTCCAATAGGACTCTGCTCCTCAGAAACCCAGGCTGATAGAACAACGACCATGTCTGTAGATAGTCAGTTTACACTGAATATGATTGTTACTGCAGTAACAATCAACCACACAATCTCAGTGATTTGCACCAGCAAAAGTTTATTTCTTATTTACATGAATGTCCTGTTTGTGCCAACTATATTCTGCTCCACATTCTCTTCATTCCAGGATGTAAACAGAAGAATTGCCTTGAATCTGGGACATGCTGATATCATAGGAAGAAAAGAAAGAAGGGCTGAACAGTGCAATTGCTGTTAAAGCTGTCGCTCAGAAGGGCACATGTCTCTGCCACTCACATTTCACTGACAAAAGGCTGTAATTTAGCCCAAACTTGATGTCATTAGGAAGGATTTATAATCCTCTAATAGGAATGGATCTTTTAGGAGAGACTCCATAAGAGCAGGACAACTATTTTTACACCAATACAGTTTATCATGGTCTTGTGTGTTGCTGGTTACCATGACAGAGAAAAGAGAGCTTTAACAATGACAAATAAATACTTATCCTGTAAGTGACACTTTACTTGAACCCTCCACTTATTGGTTAGAAGAAGTCCAATGCCCCAATCCAGGTATAATGAGGCCACAACCTACACCATCCTGGCCTGGAAGTGGCAGAGAATGGGAAACATTTGGCAACCAGCATTAATTAAATAGATAGAATGTTCGTGACACTGGCAAGCTGCCCTTCTGGTTGCCTGTTTGGATGT
>NW_007734890.1:63399-65972 GCF_000696425.1 Galeopterus variegatus
ACACTGGCAAGCTGCCCTTCTGGTTGCCTGTTTGGATGTCATAAACTTCAAGTAACAGAGCCTAAACTACTATATACAGGCAAAGAGTTTTCAAAACAGGAGTTAGAAGGCAGTCTGTTGTGTCGGAACTGCCTTTAGCAGTAAGAAATCTGAATCAGAGACTCATAGAATCTTAAGTGCAAAACAAAAATGCAGGATCCTTTGTTCAAAAAACAGAGCTTTTTCCATTCTTTTATGGTTTCTTCCTTGATTTGTCATAGTGTTTTTATGTACTATAATGTCACATTCCCTGGAACACAGGGATACTTGCATAGTATGTGTGGAGCCTCACACGCATAATCTGTCCCATAATTTGCTGTTCAGGCACAGACGTCTGACCCCACCAGGGCAAAGAATGGCAGCAGTTGCTAGGGTGGTGTGTGGGAGTGCGTGGCTGACAGCCTATTCCAGGGAGGTGGGAGGGGGCGAAGGCAAGACTGTGTGAATTGATGCTTCAAGCCCTGGCGCATGCTCCATTGTCCCATTGTCCCATTCTCCAATGTTGAACTTGCAAAACACAAATCCAAAAGAAACTTATTATTAGGAATTTCAGGATGGTGACCACAGTGTATTACACCAAATTATGGGGACTCCTGTGGGGCTTTATTGGTTGTGTGCTTATGAAGCTGGCCCTAATTGGAAAAGTCAGAAAAAGTCAAGTACACTTACTATCTACCTCAACCCAGGAACACCCTCATACTTGTTCCCCAAATGTATAAAACGATGTCTCATGTTTCCAAAATTGAGGGAAGAATATATAGTAAAAGCTAAGGTGGGAATGTCATGTTTCTGGCACTGTCGGATCTGAGCAGTAGTTTCAGTGTGGGGCCCCATGAAAACCTTCAGCTTGATAACAAGTGAGCTGAGCTGGCCTCCCAGGGACAGTGAACTTGTGGTCTCGGGCAAATCCAGCTTTGAACATCAGTGTCTTTTTTCACAATATGTGGGCTAAGGATACCTGTCTTAGCCTGCTTAGACTGCCATACCAAAATACCCCAGACTGGGTGGCTTAAACAGCAGAAATTTGTTCCTCACAGTTCTGGAGGCTAGAAGTCCAAAATCAAAGTGCTGGCAAGGTAGGTTTCATTCTGAAGCCTCTTCTCTTAGCTTGTTGGTGGCTGTCATCTCACTGTGTCCTCACATGGTGAAGAGAGGGAGATTGAGAAGGAGAGAGATCCCTCTGGTGTCTCTTCTAAGAGCATTAATCCCATCAGGCCAGAGTTCCCTCATGACCTCATCTAACCCTAATCACTTCCCCAAAGTCTCTTTCCAAATTCCAACATAATGGGAATTAGGACTTTAACATATGAATTTTGGGGTAACACAAACATTTGGTCCATAAGAGCAACTATTGTTTATTCTTATCTTTTAATTATTCCAGATATTATATGTAAATGATTTGGAATTTGGACAGGCTGGCATATTATGGACAAGAAATGGTGGCTAACTTCCGTGGTACTCAGAATTGACCTATAATGGCCAATTGAGAGAGGTAGCAAGTTTTCTTTGCCTTTATAAAGAAAGAAGGTGGCTAGAGAAGATTTTTTTCACCTTATATTTTCAATTCTTATAAACCACAGTGTTACTATTCTTTTTGTAGTTTAATATTAATATAAGCAACATAGTATCGATAAATAGATCTACATTATAAAGTATAGCATTAAGATGGATACGCTTAAACCCCAAACCCAATGTAAGAACTAGCATATCTCCATTAAAGTTAAATATACTTCTCTGCTCCTCCTCTAACTATTCCATCTCTACCTTCCTCCTGCAAGTAAACATTACTTTGAAATTTGTGTATCATTTCCTTGACTTTCTTTTTTCTTTTTGGAATTCTCACATGTTTATATAGTCTAAAGAAAAACGTGGATAAGTTATCTGTTGTTGCATAACAAATTACCCTACAACTCCACAGCTTAAAACAGCCAATTTATATTATCGTGGTTTTTGTGGTTCAGGAATCAAAACAAGTATATTAGTTTCCTAGGGCTGCCATAACAAAGTACCGCAAACTGGGTGGCTTAAAACAACAGAAATTTCTTCTTTCACAGTTCTGGAGGTCAGAAGTCTGAAATCAAGGTGTTGGCCAGACCATGCTCCCTCTGAAACCTTCCTTGCCTCTTCCTAGTTTCTGGCAGTTTGCTGGCAATCTCTGGGGTTCCTGAGCTTGTAGCTGCATAACTCTATTCTCTGCATGTATTGTCATGTGGCATTCTCCCTGTGAGTCTGTGTCTTCGCATGAGCATCTTTTTTTTAAGGACACCAGTCATATTGGATTATGGGTCCACCCTACTCGAGTATGATCTCATCTTAACTAATTACATCTGAAACGACCCTTTATTAATTTTTCCAAATAAGGTCACATTTTGAGTTTTGGGGGTGTTAGGATTTCAACACTATTTTTTTTTTTGTGGACACAATTCAACCCATAACAGCAAGTGAGAAAATGAGAGAGAGCACCCAAGACAGAAGCCACAGTCTTTACATAACCTCACGTCAGGAGTGAAATCCCAACAGCTCTGCTGCGTTCT
>NW_007734890.1:66097-85850 GCF_000696425.1 Galeopterus variegatus
AGCCACAGTCTTTACATAACCTCACGTCAGGAGTGAAATCCCAACAGCTCTGCTGCGTTCTATTCACTAGCAGCCCATCAGTAAGTCCAGCCCACACTGCAGGGGTGAGCTTACAGGGGCATGAATACCAGGAGGGGAAGGTCCCTGGAGGCTGATATTAATTTTTCCAAATAAGGTCACATTTTGAGTTTTGGGGGTGTTAGGATTTCAACACTATTTTTTTTTTTGTGGACACAATTCAACCCATAACAGCAAGTGAGAAAATGAGAGAGAGCACCCAAGACAGAAGCCACAGTCTTTACATAACCTCACGTCAGGAGTGAAATCCCAACAGCTCTGCTGCGTTCTGTTCACTAGCAGCCCATCAGTAAGTCCAGCCCACACTGCAGGGGTGAGCTTACAGGGGCATGAATACCAGGAGGGGAAGGTCCCTGGAGGCTGACTTTGAGACTTCCTTCCACATATTATCTGGCTTTTATTGTTTTCAAGTTTTATAAAAAGAGCATTATGTTGTATACATCCTATGGGACTGAAGCTTTTTATTCGTTCAAAGTTATGTTTCTAAAACTCATCTATATTTTACATTTAATTCATTAATTTCCACTAGTGTGAAAATTGCACTGAAAATCTTACACAGAAAAATCTTTGCTCCTAGCAACATTCTTAACGTTAGCATAATTATATTTTAACTTTGTCACTACATATAAAACTGTATCAAAATTAGTGAAATTGAAGATTTCTTTATAGCTCTATTTGTTCATAGAATATTTACTATCAAGGATCTGCAGTCAAAATACTGTGTTTCCAAGCCACATGAAATAATTATTTTCCCTGTGTGGTTATGACATCAACTTGATATATGGTTAAGTTCATTTACTTCTATTTGTTTTCTGGTTTTAGTATTTTTTTCTTCTTTTATATTATTTTTGGAATCTGTCAACATTTTTATGATTCTAAAATAAAAGTATGCAGCAAGGTACTTTAAGAGAAGTCTTCTTTTTTCCTGATTCCTCTTATTTCCCCTGCCCTTAGAGATAACCATTGTAGTTTTGTTTTTTTCTAGTAGAATATTCTTTTGCAGATATAAGCGAATATACAAACACATACATGTTTGTGACCCCTTGTTTTCTTTCCAAAAAGCATACAATCTATGCTGTTGAGCACCTGGCTTTTCACTTTTTTCACTTAACAATATACCCTAAAGATCATGTCATATCAGGAAATAAAGATCGTTCTCACCTCAGCACTTTTTACAGTGTTATAGAATATGATTTGTGTGGATGAAAAATAGTTTATTCAATCAGTTCTCTATTGATGGACATTTGGATTGTTTCCAGTATATTGCTATTACAAATAATGCAATAATCAATAATTGTGCATACAAGATTTTTCTTTTCTTTTTTTCTTTTTGCCAAGGACAATTTAGTTAATTATTTAGAAATAAAATTGTCAGATTAATGTACACAATCAAATATTAACAGCTATGCAAACTAGATATTATCTAATTCCCCTCTACAGGGGCTGTATCATTTTATATTCTTATCAGAAACATATGAAGTGACTGTTTACCCATGACCGACACAGATGCTGTTAAACTTAGATTTTTGCTGATCTGATGGTGACAAATGAGAATGTAGACACAGTTTAATTTGTATTTTCTGGTTACAAGTTGACCACCTTCTCAGATGTTTAAGAATCAATTTTATTTTTTTCTTTGAATTTCCTACTTATATCTTTTCCCTATGTTTACACCAGGTTGTTTATTTACTTCTTCATTTTTAGGACCTTTTTAATATGGGTCATTCGCCTTTTATTTATGACAAAAGGTGCAGAGATTTTTCCTCAATTAATTAATTATTTTGTTTTTGCTTTGTTTATGGTGTTTTACCTCTAAGGGCAATAAAAATAACTTGTAGTTTTTTTTATTAATTTTTTTTTTTTTTTTTTGCTTCTGAGTTTGGGTCATAGGAAGATTTTCTTTAATCTCAAGTTGTAGAAGAAATTGCATATTTTTCTTCAAGAATTTTATGTTTTCTTTTTAAAAAAATTTCAGATTTCTAATCCATTTGGAATCGATCTTAGTATTGGAGTAAAATATGTATTCATTTTTGCTGCCCTCAAATACTGTCTGATTGATTTGTTTTATTAATGTCTTCACATTCCTCTCCCTACTGGGTCAGAATACACACACACACACACACACACACACAAAATTTGTATAATATATACATAAGTAAAACCCATGCACAGAAAATTGCACAAAACATATGATTGTAGGAGTGCTCTAATTGCTCCAAATCATTGCCAACCATTGATATTGTTACTTTTAAATTTTCGCTAATTTTGTGGAGTGTGGTAGTACAAATTTCTCTTTGTGATTGCAACTTATGTTTCCCTGATGCCAAATGAAGTTGAACAATTTTTCCTTTGTTTACTGTTTATTTGAACATCCTCTTTTGGGAAGCGCTATTGTGTCTTTTGGGATAGTCTCTGTTTTGCTGATTTGTAGGCTTTTCCTCCTTTTTAAAAAGTACTTTGAAGATTAGTCTACTGTTGGTTACATGTATTGCGAATACGTTTTCTTATACACTCTGTTGTTTGTGGTTTTATTCAGTGGTATCTTTTGATAAACTTATGATAAATTTTTTAATTTTAATGAAATTGAATTTATCAGTCTTATTCCTTATGATCAGTACTTCTTGTGTTCAGTGTAAGAAATGTTTGCCTCCCTCAGGCTAATGCAGATATTTACTATTCCAATGAGTAAAAACAGAGAGACTTTATTACCAATTACTTGCATAAAAGAAATATTATCTTTTTTGGGTTTTTTTGTTGCTGACCAGTACCCTTGACCTTAGTGTTACAAGGTGGCTCTCTAACCAAGTGAGGTAAGTGGCCAACAAATAAAAGTAATTTTAGAGTACGACTTCAGAAAGAAGGAAAAAAGAAGCCCAGAATGACCGTCAGAAATGCAAGAATTAATGGTGAGTAAATAAAATGGTTAATAGATATGGAACCTTAACAAACATTGCTGTATGAAACATAAATAATCTTTAGTTTGTAGGGTAAAAAATGAAACTAAAATAGTGAAAAACAGTATTACGTAAGTATACAGGGACTTGATCAGCATTAAAGTATCCTAAGATCTTTACAGTAAAATAGTATATCTTTATAGTGAAATAGTATTTAACTTTAGGCTTTGTTAAATTAAATATTCATGGTTTTTAAATAAAAGCTTGGCATTAAAACGTAAGTCTCAAAAACTTTTGAAGTTCTAAGATAAAACAAAGTATGTGCTCCGACCGCAGTGGAAGATTTGGAAATCAAGCAATGTACTTTTAAATAACCCATTGGGCAAAAAGAAAATCATAGTGGAATATTTTGAACTGCATGTAATAAAAATATGACACCAAACATAAGGGGTATAGCTTATAGAAAAACTTATAAACTTAAATGCAGATATAAGAGAAAAAGAAAGACCCAAGCTAAATTAACAAATTGTCCATCTCAAGCAGTAAGTCAGGAAAAGATTAGAAAATATCTGCCCTCCTCCCCCAAAAATAGAATAAAGAAAACAAAAGTATAAACTGATGAAATAAAAAGTAAATGTAAAATAAAGAATACAAAGAAAATATTTTTTTTCTTTAAAATGATTAATAAAATTACTAAAATCCAAGCATGACTTAAAAAAAGTAGGCACAAATAACCAATATCAGGTATTGAAAAAGGGAAATCATTCCAGATTCTATTGTCATTAAAAAGATACACAGATAATGTTTTAATAAAACACATAGAAAGACAACAGATTACATTATATATTCCACTTTTCACTGAAAGCCATTTTAGAATAAAATATGTTTAAGAAAATGCTTTGATGATAGGAAAGTAAGAAAAAAAAAGATTTTCTTGAAAAGATTCTCTCTTTAATAAATAACAGCTTTATTTATCTACAAATAGAAGAAAATGAGTTCTTCTACAATGTTGAATTTTTAGAGATGTTAAATGGTTTCTTTAAGTGCCAAGATTAATGTTTTTCTTTCGATTTTTATTTGAAATATTTCAAAAATGTCTTCTTTGGTTTCCAGAAAATTTATTACTAAAGAATTGAAATCTACAGCAATGTTGAAAGAATTTTATAAGAATTCAATACCCATCCCATACCCACCATGTAAACTTTATTATTAACATTTTATGATATGAACTTTAATATATATTGATCCATCTATTCTATCATTGACCGATCCATTAAGGCTTCTTATATATGGTTCATTTCAAAGTAAATTGCAGACATCAATACACTTCCCATCAAATACGTCAGCATATATATTGTTACCAATGCCATAGTTTATTTTTCTTTTGAGGTAAAATTCACATGCAACAAAATGCACACATCTCAAGTGTACATTTGCTGATTTTTGACTAATGTGTGTAATCATGTAACTCAAACCCCTACTAAAGTTGTGGAATATTACCATTACCTTGAAAATGCCCTCATGTCCTTTCCTACTCATTCTCTACCTTTACCCACACAGAGGAAAATTTTCTAATTTTTCTCTACCATGCATTACTTACATTTATTATTATGTATATTAAATTATACAAATATATTTTGTTACATTTTCAAAATTGCTTTGGTAATTTGAGGTCTTTTTTATTTGTGTCTTACCATCAATTTTGCAATTTTTACAGAAAAATCCACTGGTACTTAACCAAAGAAGATAAATGCTCAATAAGCACATTAAAAAGTGCTCTACATTATTAATCAACAGGGAAAAAATAAACCAAAACCACAATGAGGTACCTTATACATTCATGAGAATGGATAAAATTTAAAAATCTGACAATTCCAAAAGTTGGTGAGGTGTTGGAACAAATAGAGCTCTCATACACTATTGGTATGAAATGGTACAACTAACTTGGAAAAAAGGTTTCAAAGAAAATTAAACACACATTTAACCTCTGACCAGGGTCCATCACACAAGAAATAAAATGAAGATATGTATTCATAAAAAGATGTGTTTAAGAATGTTTATATACACATTATTCATAATAGCTAAACATCTGGAAGTAGCTAAATCTGGAAAAAGTCTGGGGAAAAGTGTCTATTAGTAAGATAATGGGTAAACAAATTTTGGGTATTTATTCAATGGACTACTAGTCAGCAATAAAAAGAAACAAATTATGTGATATATACATTAGCATTAATGAATCTCAAAAACGTTATGCTGAATCATAGAAGCCTTAGTAGAAAGAATATATACTGTATGGTTCTACTTTTATGCAAAACTTTATATGGTGGAACTTTAAAAATTTCTCATGTTTATGACTTTTATTTATTGCCTTGTTGTAATAGCTAGGACCTCCTAGGTCTCGACAATTTCTAGTATAAAATGAGGAGGGCAGGCATTTTTGCCTTGCTACCAAACTTAGGGAGACAAGTCTTTTACTGGTAAGCATGAGATTAGCTGCAAGTTTTGTTTTGATATTTAAATCAGTTTGAAGAAATCCCATTCCGTGCCTTGCTTGCTGAGAGTTTTTATCATGAATGTATGTTGAATTTTGTCCAATGCTTTTTCTGCATTAAGATACTCATGTTTTTTTTCTCTTTTTATTACATTAATGTGCTAAATTAAAATAATGAATGTTAAACCAATATTGCATTCCCAGAATAAACTCTACTTGGCCATGATGTATTATCCTTTCATATGTTGCTAGATTCAATTTGCTGCTATTGTGCTAAGTATTTTTTTCATTTATTCTTGAGGGATGTTGGTTTAGAATGTTTTAATGATGTTTTTGTTGTCTTTTCTGTCTTGGGATAGTTTATATAGAATTGGTGATATTTCTTTCTTTAATGTTTGCTAGAATTCAGCACCAAGCACCTAAAACTGAAGTTTTCTTTGTGGGAGAATATTTTATAAAATTTTTTTTTCATTTATTCTTGAGGGATGTTGGTTTAGAATGTTTTAATGATGTTTTTGTTGTCTTTTCTGTTTTGGGATAGTTTATATAGAATTGGTGATATTTCTTTCTTTAATGTTTGCCAGAATTCAGCACCAAGCACCTAAAACTGAAGTTTTCTTTGTGGGAGAATATTTTATAAAATTTTTTTTTAATAGATATAAGGATATTCAGACCTTCTATTTCATGTTTTGTCCATTTTGATAAGTTGTATTTTTCATAGAACTTTCCCTTCTCATCTGAGTTGTCAAATTTGTTGGTATAAAGATGTTTATACTACTTTCTTATTTTTCTTTTTAATTTCTGTATGTTCTGTGGTGATAGTCCCTATTTCTTCTTTATGTTGGTAATGTGTCTTCTATCTTTTTGTCTTGATCGGTCTAGCTAAAGGTATATCAATCTTGTGGATCTTTTCAAATAATCAAATTTTGGGTTCGTTATTTTCTTCTAGCTTCTTAAGATGGAATCTTAGGTTATTGATTTTACTTTATTTAATTTTTTTATTTTTCATTTTTGCAGCTGGCTGGTAAGGGGATCTAAACTCTTGACTTTGATATTATAATACCATGCTCTAACCAACTGAGCTAACTTGCCAGCCCAGGTTATTGATTTTAGACTTATCATCTTTACTAATAAAAGCATTTCATCATAAAATTTCCCTTAGTCATTGCTTTAACTGCATCCCTCAGTTTTTGAAAAGCTGTATTTTTGTTAACCTTCAGTTCAAAATACTTTATGATTTTCCTTTTAATTGCTTCTTTAACCAATGGATTATGTAGAAGTATCATTTAAAATCTCAGAATATTTGGGATTATTCTAGATAATTTTTTATTATTCATCTTTTATTAATTCCATTGTGGTCAAAAAACATACTCTACAAAATCAATCCCTCTAAATTTATTGAGACTTGCTTTATGGTTCAGCATATGTTTTTATCACAATGAATGTATCATGTGCACTTGAAAACAAGGCATATTCTGCAATTCTAGAGTATTCTGTAAATACTAGTTGGGTCAAGGTGATTAATAGCCTTATTCAGATCCTGTATCTGTTTACTGATTTTTTAATTGTTTTTCCCCCAATTTGGAAAATTTTGGTCAATTTGTCTGCAAATATTTGTTCTATCATATTCTTTCTCTTCTTCTGCAACTCCAGTTACATATATATTAGACCTTCTGGTATTATCTTAGAGGCCACTAAATTCCTCTTCTTTTGTTTCTCTCTGTATTCTTGATCTGTCTTCATATTCACTAATTATTCCTCTGTCATCTTCATTCTGCTATTAATCTTATCTAGTTATTATTTCTTTTAGCTACTAGAAATTTTAGTGATTTTTAGTTCTAGAATTTTCACTTTTAATATAGTTTCTGTTTCTCTTCAGAAGTTTTCTTTATTATAAGAAATATAATTATTCACCTCATTGAGCATAATTATAAGAGCTTCATAAAATTCTTTGCCAAAATTTGGGCCATCTCAGGGTAGTCTTGGTTGTCTTTCCTCTTGTGAATGGATCACATTTTTTATATCTTTATATGTCAAATAATTTTAAATTGTATTATAAACATTTTGATGTTGAACTGTGGAGACTCTGGATTTTGTTAAATATTTCTCCACAGAGTGCCAAAGTTCTTCTCTTAGTGGCAAATTTACTTTGTAGGACTCAAACTACAAACTGTTTTGTAGGTGGCAGCTCAGATCGCAGTTCCTTTAAGAAAATCTTTACCTGGAATGCTTTGAATCTGTCCTGTGCATTTATAGTTCATTGGTTAGTTAACTGAGTAAATCTATACACAAAATTTGAAACTGTACATCTTCAGAATTCTCCCTTCTCAGATCTCATTTTCCATGATTTTTTTTTATGCTCTGTATGCTATCCTCTCAATCTTCAGGCCAGAAAAACCACAGGTTTTCTATTGGTATTTTAATGCTAAATGCCATTAAAACAAGCAACTCACTTCTTGTAATTCATTCTTCCAAGTTACAAATTACCTCCAGAATTACCTGGTTTGTTTTTTTTATAACCCTCTCCAATGCATTCAGGTTACGTTTTAGGAGATATTCTGTCTATGGCTTGAATATTGCCTTCAGTAGGGTCAAGTAAGATAGGAAATTATTTAGCCATGTCAGAATATCACCTCATGTACTCTTCAGCTGAGATATTGAGCCAGATTTTTGATAATATTCTGATACGATATTATACAACCAACAGGAGATTGATGTACCCATGAACTGAGAAGGTCTACAGCACTTGGTTTATCCATGTAGTTGGTTCAAATTTCTTTCGCTCTTCTTTTGGTTTAAAATTTCTTTTTTAGGATTATTTTCTTTCCTACCACCCTGGACAACAAGAAAGCTGTCACCAATCAGCATCTGGAATCTCCGTAGCATGGATAACATGATAACAAAGATGATTCGAGCTATGTTTAAAAACAGAATAAAAAAAATCATGAGCAAAGTCCTGAAATGTTTCCTTTTGAACACATGAGATAAAATAAAAGAATCTTTCACAATTAAAATACTTTGCTTTTTTCTTACCAGTTCCAACTACATTCTGAACTTTTATGATATCAGATAACAGAAATCTGGATAAGTCAGGGATATTGAAATTAATAAATTTTGACTTTATTGATGGGTTTATATTTTTATTCTAGGTTCTAGGCTAAATTTCTCTCCTAGTGAGCAGCTTTTTCAGTTATTAAGGCTTCCCTACTGACTCTATCTTCTGATTAATATTAGTTGTACTCTTAGAAAGCATAAAAGACAAAAGAAATACACAAATAAAGATGAAAAAGAAATCTTTGCCACAGATTTTCCTTAGTTTATTCTTATTGAAATATATTCTTGAATAAATTTCATTCAAAATTTAAGGTTATCAGAGTTTATTAAACTATTGGTGAAGAATAATAATAATAAACAAAATGAACAAAAACACTTTACTACTAGCCTAACAGTACTATTGTCAAAATTGTTTTATAATACCAGCAAGGTTTTTGGGGAAAATTTATTCCCAGTAGTGGGCTAGTATTTTCCACAGGAAATAGTGGTTCAGGACTCATACTAATTTTGTCCATGGGAATTTAAAACAAGACACATTTTCGTGGTTTGGTTCCACATAGTCATTTTGGGAGCCAAAAACACCACTTTAATATCCCCCAAAGAACTGTGATTTGAAAGTATTCTTTTTCTCAGGGTAGATACAGTTGTGGAAAAAATGTATTACTTTTTAAAAAAGTGAACATTCTAATTAAAATGAACACCAACACACTGAGCTCCTTTAGAATTGTTCTAAAGGGAAATATTTGATTCTAATTAATCTTTCATATAAACTCTTTTACTGCTGCTCTTTGGTTCAGCTGAGCATTTATATAATTTTTGGAATAATAAATACCCATGATAAATGAGACTCATTATACATTATTTTATTAAGAAGTTGAATGTCTTTGAATAGAACTTTTAAAAAATGTAGGTTTCCAAAACAATCCCAAGCTTTTATGTTTTTGGAATCCTGTCCAAAATTTTCCTGACAATTGCAATAAAAATATCATTAATATTTCACTTTAATGATATAGTGCTCTGTAAGAAAATTACAATAGAACAAAATTCCATCTGAAGAGCTGTGCTATACCCCATAATCATGCAAAATAAAGCCATTATGCTCAGTTTTATGAACTTCAGACATAAAATTAGAGTTTGGGTCATTCCAGAAAAGGAAATCATTTTTTTCTTTTTAAAATAATATTTATTCATTTTTACTATTGTTATTATCTCTAGGTTCATTTGCAAAATTCTCAATTGTTTTCACACTGCTGCTTATTAACGTTTTCTAATTCCTTTACAGAGAAAGGTATTAGAATAAGCAGGTTTGAGGATTAATCTTGTAAGTAATTACTTAGAGAGTTCTGTCAGTTGCTAACTATTCTGTTGAAACTCCAAAATTCAGATGGATCTTATCTCAGTTCTGTTTCCTATATTATACTTTACTTCTCTTGATTTCTTCTATGGTGATGAATAGCAGGGATCTACTCTATTAAGAAGTTAAGAGACAATTAACCATAGATAAATATTCCTGGAAACCGAATTATGTGCCCACAGTTCTGAAATTTTTGCCTGTGTCCAGAGGTGATGATCTGATTTAGCAAGACTAACAATAACCACCCACACAAGACAGGGAATTTTGAGGCTTTATTGAAGCTGAGGATAAGATGGTGGTGGTAGGGGCAGCAGAAGGGATAGAAGAGCAGATAAAGAAATTGAAGGAAGACTGGTTGACAGCACTGTGGTTAAGTCCTGCCATGTACATGCCTCTGGCAGTTGCCTAGATTGTCAGTCTCCTGGCTCTGGTAGAAGACACTATTTATATATTTTTTGGTTTGCTGTTTTTAGTTATTTAATTTATGCCAAATTGGCTTTTTATCCTATTGGGTCTGAGTTTATTTACAGGGTTGCCTAAAATATATTCAGAGTTTCCACAGCTTCTACACTGACTCAGAAACAGTGAGTGTTTACTGTTGGCAGGCACAGTGCTGACTTATGTACTCAAATAAAGATGCCTTTGCATGAGGTAGTATGATTGTTAGCATCCCCCTTTGATAGATGAGAAAACCAAGGCTTGCAATACCCATAACCACATGGTGTTAAGTAACTGCTCAGATTTGGACACTGTGGGGAAAATAGAGTAGTTTAGTCAGACCCCCTTGCTGCAAGTCTGGTTGGGGGTGGTACAACACATTCTTTGTAAACAAGTTGTGTGTGGGTGGAGTTAGTGCACTCACATGCCAATGTATCTTTTTAGTTTGTTGCTAGTGTGTGTTCTTGAGTTTGTGAAGTAGCAAAGGTTGGGCAGAAATCTCACATCTAAAAACAGACAGAGCATGTTTACTTTGCTGGTAGCTGCTCAGTTTTACTTTGGACTTTGCTGGTAGCAGTTGAGTTTCTGAGTTTCTCTTTAGACTGCTTAGCTCTTAGACATGATATGATAAGCATTTTAAATGTAGTGTTTCATTTAATCTTTACAACATATGAATTACTTACTAGTATTATTTCTGCTTTAGAGATAGAGGAAACTAAGTTGTAGAGCTTGGCCAAGGTCAAAAAGCTGCTAAGTGGGGAAGCTTCTATTTTTCCTAAGTCTGCCATATGCTCCATTATCATCACTGCTGAAGGTGAGGACATTATTTTCTTTCAACAGGTGTTTAGGTGATAGATAACGGGTCAACTGAGAACATGCCTTTTGAAGATAAAGAAAGGAAACGTAATGAAACCTTAATAAAGCAGTCAAGATGTTTGCTTGTGCTCATGTAAATAAATCTATGAAAGGAAGAATCAGAATATTCAGGAATAAATAATTAACTGAAAATGATATATGTGTTCTCTTTCCAACTCCAGATGAAGCTAGTTAGAATATTTATAGATAACCTGACCTTAAAAAACCTCATCAATATCAGAAAAAAGGAGATATCTTCATGTCTCCTAGAAAGAAATGAGGGAGTTGAATTTAATAAAAAAATAAGCAAGATTTAGAAAACTTATGGTAAGGAGCATAATTTCTGGAACAAAGCAAAATATATAATAACTATCATATTATGTTGCTTATTTTTAATAACTTTTAACCTCAAAACAGTTTTAGATTTATAGAATTATTGCAAAGGTAGTATAGAGGGTTTCTAAATATCACATCCAATTTTCTTATTACTAATATATTAGTGCAGTATATTTGTCACAATTGATGAACCAGTATTGGTAATTATTCTTAACTAAAGTCTTAGTTTTCCTCTATTGTCCATTTTTTGTTCCAGGATTCCATCCAGGATACCACATTATATTTAGTTGTCATGTCTCCTTAGGATCCTCTTGGTTGTGACCAGTTTCTGAAATATTTATTTTCAAAAATCTTCACAGTTTTGAGGAGTACTGGTAAAGCGTTTTGTAAAATGTCCCTCAATTAGGTCTATCTGATGTGGTTTCTTTATGTTATTTTATTTTTATTTTTGGCCACAAAACAAATCTTAATACATTTTAAAAAGCTAAGACCCTAAAGGAAGAAGGAGGGAAGAAAAAAAAGGGAGATCCTTGTGATAAATTAGGAATATATGTTGCCACAAGATGTTTTAAATTTGTTTATTAACAACATAAATAAATGAAGTCAATTTTTTAAAAAGGCTGATATCGTAGAAAATCATAGAAAATATGTTCTCAGATCACAATAACATAAGGAAATTTAGAAAATTTACAAAAATGTGGAAATTAAGCAATACTCTCCTAAATAAACAATGAGTAAAAAGAAAAATCACAGGGAAATTAGAGAGCACTTTGAGATAAAGCACACCATATCAAAATTTATAGGATGCAGGGCTCATGCAGTGCTTAGAGGAAAATTTATACTTGTAAACACCTATATTAAAAATAAGAAAAATCTCTAATCAGTAATGTAAACTTCTACCTTAAGAAAATAGAAAAAGAAGAGCAAATTAAACCAAAAGCAAATATAAATAGGAAATAGCAAAGATTGCAACAGAAATATATGAAACAGGTAATCAAAAAGCAATAGAGAAAAATGACTAAACCAAAAGTTGATTCTTTAGAAAGATCAACAAAATTTGCAAACCTTTATCTAGACTGACCAAGAAAAAAAAGAGAAGACTGAAATTAGTAAAATCAAAAATAAAGCAGGGGCATTATTTCATTGTCATTATGATTTTTTGTGGTGGTAAGATTTAGTTTCTTTCTCTTGTCCATTTGCATTTTTGTTCTATCAGTGTGATTTGTTCTTTCTTGTGTATTCATGGTAGTGATTATCATTTTTCAGATTCCAGTTGCAGGACTTCCTTGAGGATTTCTTGTACGGCTTCTCATGTGGCAGTGAACTCCTGCAGTTTTTGTTTGTCTGGAAAAATACACTATTTTCCCCTCATTTTTGTAGGATCCTCTTGTTGGATATAGTATTCTTGGCTGGCAGTTTTTTTCTTTTAGTATTTTGAATATATCATCCCATTTTCTTCTGGCCTGTTGAGTTTCTTTTGAGAAGTCTGCCGTTGGTCTGATAGGGGCTCCCTTGTGACTTGACATTTTTCTCTTGCTTCTTTTAAGAATCTCTCTTTGTCTTTGTGCCTTGCCAGTTTGACTATAATGTGCCTTAGAGAGGATTTTTTGGGGGTTGAATCTGTTTGGAGATCTTTGAGTCTCCTGGATCTGAAGGTCCAGGTCTCTCCCTATACGTGGGAAGTTTTCTGTTACTATTTCATTGAATAGGTTTTCAATGCCTTTTCCTTTCTCCTCCCCTCCTGGAACACTCATGATTCAACTGTTTGTGTGCAGAAGATTGTCTGCTTCTCTCTTAGATTTTCTTCATTTTTAAAAATTCTTTTTTCCTTTTTTCTTTTGGCTGCTTGAGTTATTTCAAAAAGACCATCTTCAAGATCAGAAATTCTTTCTTCTGCTTGTTCTAGCCTGCCGCTTAAGCTATCAGTTGTTTTTTATTTCATTATGTGAATATTTCAGTTCCATGAGTTCTGCTATGTTCTTTTTAAAGGTATTAATCTCTCTTTGTAAATTTCCTAGAATTTTTTTTCTTATTTCATTATGTTGTCGAACTGAGTCTTCTTGTATTTCAGTGAGTTTTCTTAAGATTGTTGCTCAGAATTTCATCATTTCAAGGGTTTCTTGCTCTATAGGGTTTGGTATTTGAGAATTACTGTATTCTTTTGTGGTATCATATTTTCTTGGGTTTTTATATATCTAGTATCTCTATGTTGATGTCTGGTTATCTGGTACAGCAGTTGTTTCTTCCATTACTCTGAAGTGGGCTTTGAGGAGAGAGATGTTCTCTTATTTTTCTGGTCTCTGCTGGTGACTCTCCTTGTGTCAATGCAGTTGAGTGTCTGGTGGGCTGTCTACACTGTGGCTGTGGCTACTGCTGTAGCATTGAGCCACTTTTGCAGCAGCTGTGCCTGTAGTAGTGGCTGTAGTGGGCCACCTGTGTGAAAGAGATGTTTTTGGCATGCTCTCTTGCCCGCTTCTAAGCAGAGGGAACTGCTTTTCCCTCTCTCCTAGGACCCTGGGCCTTCCTGTCTTGTCTGCCTCTGGGTGTAGGAGGCAGCTGCCCTTGGCTCTGATGATGTATCTTATGGTTAGATGATGCTGATTATTTTTAAGTATGACAACATAATCTAGTCACCAATAATAAAGTCTGTAGTATCTAAAGTTAAGTTCACAAATCATCCAGGAAATGGAATGGGTTCTTGGTTAAAGGGAAAGAAATCTAGCTTTATTTAGAACTTTGTTCCCCAAAGCTTTTAGCTTAACATAATGGACTGAGGTGCAATGATCTTTAAAATTCTAGGACTTACAGTTATGTCACTGGGAGAGAGGGGATGGTGGGGATGCTTACAGGTACATAGCACAAACAACTACAGATAGAACTGCCACATGATCTAGAAATTCCACTGCTGGGTATACATTCAAAGGAATGGAAATCATCATGTTGAAGGGATGTCTGCACTCCCATGTTTATCACAGTTCTATTTACAATATCTAAGAGTTGGAATCCACTTAAATGTCCATTGAAGGATGACTGGATAAGGAGAATGTGGTACATATACACAATGGAATGCTACTCTGCCATAAAAAGAAATGAAATTCTGCCATTTTCAGCAATATGGATAAACTTAGAGAAAATTAGGTTAAGTGAAATAAGCCAGGTACAGAAAGAGAAATATCACATGTCCTCACTCATAGGTGGGAGCTGAAAAAAAATATACAACAACAACAAAAAAAGAAAGATGCAATAATCATAATAATTTCTTCAACTTTCAAAAGGAGAGAACAGAACAGAGGCTTCCAGAGGTAGGAAAGGGGTGGTTAGAAAGAAACTGGTAAAGGACCACAAAAAATGTTTACATTATGTAATAATAAAATAAAATTTTAAAAGCAGTTGATTTGGGGTAGAAGAGCACAAAGTAAGCAGAGTACTATGGTCTGAATGTCTGTGTTCCTTCAAAAATAATATAATGAAACCTAATCCCCAGTGTGTTGGTATTAGGAGGTGGGGCATTTGGGAGATGATTAGGTCATGAGGGCAGAGCCCTCATGCTTAAGTTTGATGCCCTTATAAAAGAGGTTCCAGGGAGTAGCTAGCCCCTTCCACCATGTGCAGTAAGAAGGTACTGTCTATGAATCAGAAAGCCCTTACCAGGCACTAAATGTGCTGGCACCTTGATCTTAGACTTCCCAGCTTCCAGAACTGTGAGACATAAATTTCTGTTGTTTATAAGCTACCCAGTCTGTGGTACTTTGTTACAGCAGATCAAAACAGACTAAGACACAAAGTATACAGACAATGTATAGATACTTGCAATCAGAGAGAGCACTGTGATTTCACAGGGGTTTTTGAAACAGGGGCTTCAAATAAAATGAAGATCTTCATCTGCAGAATTCAGTTCTCAGAAAAGAAAGTTAGAGTTCAGAGTCCTTCCTCATTGGCTAAAGTTTGCAACAAGACTTCTATTCCAGTAGGGGAAGCAAATATAATTGGGGAATCAAGACAGAGGCCTTATCATAGGGCCTGTGCAAACATGGCAGGGATTAGGAATGAGACTGAAACTCCAAAGGCACTAGCATGTGATGTTTGCCTCAGGAAAGTCAGATTTTCAGCTTAAGGGCGGCCAGGTTCAGGGCACACCCCAGCTACCTTCAATATCCTGCCAGGCTAGGTCAGCATTAGGTGGTTCCTGGGAAGAGCATACCTGCCAGTCTACTGTCTTGGGTGCCTTCAGATGTTCTAGGCAAGGGATGGTGTAGTGGATTGAGTTATGTTCTCCCCAAACTCATTGAAGCTTGAATTGTGTCCTCCAGTTTTATGTATTAGAAAGTTGGCCCCCACTGTGGCTATTAAGAGGGTGGGAAATCCTTTTATGGTAATTGAAAGGTGGAGCCTTGAAGAGGTGATTGGATTGTAGGACCATGCCTTAGTAAATGGATTAAAAATGGTGGCTGGGGGCATGAATCTGAGGGCTTTAAAAGGGGAGAGAAGAGAATCTGTCCCTCTCTCTGCCATCTCTGCTTCCACCACCTTTTAATGCGAGACCTCTGGGTCACTGTTGCCACCACCAGATGGACTTTGGACTTCCCAGCCTCAGAAACTATAAGCAATACATTTTATTTTCTTTATAAAATACCCAGTTCCATGTGTTTCGTTATAAGCAACAGAAATGGACTAAAACAGATGGCAACATCCAATTTATAAGGAGTTGACTGCCAAGTAGCTCTGGGTGTCTAGGGATCTGATTTACCTGTTACTTTGTTTTCATATTCTGTATCTCTTTTTAAGAGGTAGCCTTGATATGGTAAGTGAGAAGCTTTTACTTTTCTTCTAAATATCAATGGGCCTCCATGTTCTTAGTCCAGACTCCTTACCAAGGCATGGGTAAGGCTTGGATGGATGCTGATGAATTTCTTAGCTTCCCCATTAGTCATTCACCATACACACTCCAAAATTCAGCCACTGTATAGGACTTATACCTCCTTCCAGTCCCCATGTTTTTTTCTCAGCTTTTTTTTGCCTTTGGGTAATGCCTTTTTTCTGCCTAATATTTGAATCCTCCTTTACCCCCTTCCTGGGTAATTTCATTGATGTCCCTACTACCAATTTTTCTCTATTCAACCCATTTTCTCACAGTAGTCAGTGTAATATGTTTAAAAACAGAAATTATATTATGATACCCCCCTGTTTCAACTCACCGATGACTTTCCATTACACTTAGGATAAAATTAAACCTTTTACTGTGACTTTCAAGGCCCTCTGTAATCCGGGGCCTCCCATGTCTTCTTTCCCCGTCACAGGCTCCCAGGCTCCAGCTACACCCGCTGCCTTCTGCTCCTAGAGCAAACCAGGCTTGTTCTGTGGTAGGCTCTTTTGTACTTCCCTCAGCCTAGAACACTCTTTTCCCATATATTCCCAGCTTCAGTTCCTCCATGTTATTTTCATCCTAGCTAAAATGTCACATCCTCAGAGAGCCATTCTTCTTTGATTGCCATCTGTAATGTCATTCACTTTTTCTTGTTATGTTTTCCTTAGGCATCCATCACTCTCTGGAAAGACCTACAACTGTGGAGTTTAGCATTAAGACTGGGCCCTGGAGCCTGACTGTTTGGCTTTACACCCTGGCTTGGCTTCTTATTAGCTGGGCAATCTTGGGGAAACCACTTAACCTCTCTGTGCCTAGATTACTTCTCAGTGATGGATATAATGATGAGATTCCTTAGCACATGTAAAGAGTCTACAGCCAACAAAGCATTGTGTTGTCAACAGCTGCACCGGAGAGAGCTAAGGCTGCCAGGTATCAAGGTAGTTGTTTAAGACAACAAGCCAAAATGAAAGTAACAGTTAAAACTTTAATTACTTACTGTGATAGTATAAGCAGGAGACGAAAATGCCAGTTCCATTTTTCTTCATGGAACAGTACCTGGTGAGGGCCAGATGTATCAGAACAAGTGTGGGGAGGTGGGAGCAGAGGATCTTGTCACTGTGGAGGGGGGCCCAAATAAAAGCCTCCTTCCATGTGAGGGACCCAGGAGCTAGGTGTTGAGAAAAGAGAGAGGAAGGGCTAGTAAAGGGAAAGTACTGCATCTTGAGTCAGAGTGGAAAAATGTGTCTTTGAGGTCCCCAGAGTTGGTGATCTCAGCAGGGACACCTGAGAAAGGCCATGGCAAGAGTACCTCCATAAGTGGACCTCTGAATGGAGACTCCTGGGCTAGGAATGTAGATATGCTTAAGGTCATTGTGATCTGGGGGAGCCTGAGTCCTTGACTGCAACTCCCTCCAGAGACTGGAAGGCAGTGGCTGTGCATCAGGTCTGATGTGGGGAGGGCAGCTCTCCCGCAAGAAATGTGCCAGATAAAGTCATTGTAATTGCCTATGGTTGGGCCCGAAAGATCACACACAGGATTTTGGCCTGCAGCTGAATTCCTCAACAATGTATTAGTTCTAATTATTATAGGTTTAATTGTTTCTTGACCATCTCATGCCACCCCTTGCAGCTGGGTAAGCTCATATGACTGCAATATTATGTGCATGTATAAACGATGCCTACAACTGCCAATTAATCTGCTTAAAGAAGATGGTGCGCCTCTTCTGGAACTTCTCTTTTCCCTTCTCGTACAGTAGAATGGGAATGTGAAGGTGGTGAGCTTCTGCCTTGCAGGTGAGGACAATGTCCCCGATGATGCTGGAGCCACAAGATAGAGGGACTATGTCCCCGCATAACCTTGCCAGTTCTCTACACCTCTTGACTACCATGTGAGAGAAAAATAAATATCATATTTAAGCCATACTTGCAGGTGAGGACAATGTCCCCGATGATGCTGGAGCCACAAGATAGAGGGACTATGTCCCTGCATAACCTTGCCAGTTCTCTACACCTCTTGACTACCATGTGAGAGAAAAATAAATATCATATTTAAGCCATAGTGTTTTAGGGTATCTTGTATATCTTACAGAAGTTTAATATATCTATGTAACTATATAATACATATGTAAATATGTAAATATGAGTATATACATAAATACATAGTATATGAGGGTACTTCAAAAAGTTCATAGAAAAACAGAATTAAAAGGTAATATGGGGCCGGCCCGGTGGCGCACTGGAGAAGTGCGCCTGTTGGGAGTGCGATGGCGCTCCCGCCGAGGGTTCGGATCCCATGTGGAGACCGGTTCCCGCTCACTGGCTGAGCACGGTGCGGGCGCAACACCGAGGGTTGCGATCCCGTTACCGGTCAGTAAAAAAGACAAAAAAAAAAAGGAAGGTAATATGAATCTTTCCATAAACTTTTTGAAGACCCCTCATATATGCAACTGATGTCTTACATATATTAAATATAAGACATATGAAATTTTCAATCATGAAAATAAGAGCTTTATTTATTGGCTGTGTAGAATGGAATACAACTCCTCTTTACATTTTCAACCAGACACAAAAAAGTTGTGTTGTTTCTGCTAAGAAAGACATAGAGGAATATCTGATTCGATTTATATCGAATCAGTTCGGGGCCCAAGACTCTTTATCTTCATTCCTAGTTATTTGTCACAGCTCCTGCATAATATTTGTTATAGTAGATTTCAATGCTGGTCTACCAAAATGGAATTTGAATGTATCTCATACTGTGGAAACCCACATTAAGTGCAAAGGGAAAATTCTCACGGAGATTTGTTGTAATCACCGAAGCTAGGAATAAGTTTTCTTCCTAGAATAAACTTTTATTTAGGAAGTAAATGAGGATTTGGTAATTATGCTCTACAGTGGACCTTGCTTATTTCCATTGATCTCTTCTCTTTTCCCACAAGTCACCTGTGGCAGTTCATGTTTGTAGTTTGTAATGCATTAGAATTACAATAAAGACTACAGAAATTATAAAGTCTGTGCTATATACACCAGAGGTCATAAACCAGTTTTAGTCCTAGATAATAAAAGATCTTGACAATTTTGAGTAATTGGCATTTATTTCAGAATCAGCTAATCAAAGAGATTTTAACTGAAGAAAACATATGAGAAATAATATCATTTAAATGTCCATCATCAACTTGAAAACATTTTTTGAGCTCTTGGAAGAATACTTGCTGTTTTTCTAAAAATTTTCTCAAATGTTCTTTGTTCATTTTTTTTTTGTTGTTGTTTTTTTTGTAATTTTATACTAAGGAAGAGGTTACATGTATCTGGAAAAAAAAAAGATATGTCCAAATTTGTTACAGTTATAAAATTGTGAAAATGTGCAGTTTTTATGTTTTTAAGTATACTGG
>NW_007734891.1:0-19578 GCF_000696425.1 Galeopterus variegatus
ACAGGAAGGGAGAGGAGGATGATCTTTAAAAACTAGCAGCTGGAAGCTGGGCTTGTTCTGCCCACCAATTTGCTGCCCTCTCCTTACCCAAATCCTTCTTGCCATGCCTCTTCTTATGAAACAGTTGCTGACTGTATCCTCTACTAGTGGCCAACATTCACACACCCAAGCCAGAAAGATAACGAACAGGTCAGAGGAATAAAGGGAAAAACAAGGCCAGAAAACACAAAAAGATGAAGAAAGCACAGGAACAAAAGCTTCCACCTCTTGGACAAAACCACTGCTCACTGGTCTTTTCATAACTTACTCATGTGTGATTCCCAACAGATTGAGTTTGTTGTGCAGTCTTAAGGAGAGTGGCTTGCACCATTCAGGAGAAATACATGCACTTAAATCTACAAGTCAGTGAGCCCCAGCTACATGCCCAGATGAAGCCAGGTGTAGTACCTTTGACAGAGGAGGTTGCAGGCTCAGATTTCCAACCTTCAGGATTCAAGCCATACAGTGTAGCAAAGCAATCGGTCATCTCCTCTTCTGTCATGTGCTCACCTGGATGTCATAAAGTGAAAAGTTGGCTATTTAGCTCTGGGGCTAAGCATAATGTCAGAGTTTAGGATTATCATTCCAAGGTCTTAATGAGAATTATTTCACTATTTCCTTTTCTTTAGACATATAAACAATCTAGAGAGTCCCATGTTACTGTCACATATTTCCTTATATGGTGTTAAAAAGGGTTCTCCAGCCAGGGAGACTATATTAGGGCTTGTACAGAGAAATAAGGCAATTTGCTGGTAAAGACTGGTCTCAGTTTTATTTCAAAGTCCCTCATATTGGAATCACCCAGTTTGACTATGATGAAGATGTCATCCGGAGAGAAAGCCTACTTGATTTCCTCCCATAAAATAATGAGGAAAATGGTAGGTAAAAATAAAAAAAGTTTACTGTGGCATGGTTTTATTTAAAAAATGCATCCCAATCCTACGACATCCCTGTGAGATCGATGAGCTGGCATTTTTATCCTCATTTTACAAGTGAGGTCACTGAGGCTTACTGAATTTCAGGAAGTTGGAACATAAATTGCATTATTCTGGTTTCTAGGTCAGGGTCCTTCCCCTGACCCCATACTTGCCAGTTATGCAGGTCAGTAAGTGGCATCTCTCATGACTGAAACCCTGTCAAATTACTGCTCTTTCATCAAAGATGCAGATCCCAGGTGTCTGTCTCCCCAAGCTCAGTTCTCTCCACTGGGAATGACCCAAGGATGTTACCAGATATCCTTATTCACGTATTTACCTTTAGTTAAGAGCAGTTTCAGGAAATCCTCTCTTCGAATAGCCTTTTTTCCTTTTGAATTGGTAAAACCAAGAACACCGAAGCTCTGTTGGATACCACTCATGATGTTACCAAAAGGTGGCCTATGATTAAGGTAAACTTTGAACAAACCTGGTAAGTTGATTTTGTCAATTAGCTTTCCCGTGTCCATATACTCACTAAATTTGATTTCATTAAACATATCATCAACCTAGGGAAGAGATTTAAAAAAAAAAGACCATGGTAAACAGAAAAGATACTTTTGATATATTTCTAAAAATTGGAGAGTAACAAATGTTCACGGTTAGCTTAGAACATGTCTGCTATGGGTTGAATTGCATCCCCCAAGAAAGATATGTTGAAGTCCTAACCCCAGGACCTCATAATATGACCTTATTAAAAACAGGGTCATCGCAGAGGTAATTAATTAAGATGAAGTCAGACTGGAGTAGGGTGGGCCTTCAATCTGATATGACTAGTGTCCTTATAAGAAGACAAGAGAGACACAGGGAGAAAATGGCCATGTGAGGCAGAGATTAGAGTGACACGACTTTAAGCCAAGGAATGCCAAGGATTGTTGGCCATCACAAGACACTAGAAGGGGCAAAGAAAGATTCTCCTCTATGGTCCTGCTGACACTTTGATTTCAGACTTCTGTGGGAGAATAAATTTCTGGGGTTTTTTTTGTTTTTTTTTTTTTGTCCTTTTTGAGACCGGCTGCACCGTGCTCAGCCAGTGAGCGCTGTGAGCGCACTGGTCATCCCTATATTGGATCCGAACCTGTGACGGGAGCGCTGCTGCACTCCCAGCACCACACTCTACCGAGTGCGCCATGGGCTCGGCCCTAAATTTCTGTTTTTTTTTAAGCCACTCAGTTTGTAGTATTTTGTTACAGCAATCTTAATGCAGTGTCAAATTTGTCAATACTATTAGCACTGTAATGAATACTGTTTCACTTTATCATCTTTCACCCAAGGATTTCACAGTGTATCAATTACGTCCTTGCCTGTGAAGCAGATATTAGTTTCATTTTAAAGACAAAATTCTTAAGAATTTAGAAATTAGTTTATCTGGATAATCAAATGATTCAATGTGAAACTCAAATATAGGACCTATGGCCCTAGGAAGTCTCTTAAGACAATTAACTGCTCCATGATTCCTTTTTCCTTTCTTTGTTTTCCATTTTTACTCTGCAATATTTTATATATACAACAGATTATATATTATATATGTAACTTATGTGGTATAATTTTTAAATTGAGCACCTATGAAGCCATAAGTCATCAAAAAGATGAGCCAAATTGACAAATCTTTAGCTGGACTAGCCGAGAAAAAAAGAGAAAATACTTAAATTATTAAAATCAGGAATGAAAGGGCCAGCCCAGTGGCGCACTGCTACAGTGCACCGCTTGGGAGTGCGGCGGCGCTTCTGCCGAGGGTTCGGATCCCACATACAGACCGGTTCCCGCTCACTGGCTGAGCGAGGTGCAGGTGCGACACTGAGGGTTGCGATCCCGTTGCCGGTCCCGGTCCGGTACGGGCGCGACACTGAGGGTTGCGATCTGTTGCTGGACACGAAAAAAGACAAAAAGGGAAAAAAAAAATCAGGAATGAAAGAGGTGACATCAGTACCAACCCTACAGAAATAAAAATGAGTATGGTGTGAGGGAATACTATGAACAACTGTATGCCAACAAATTAGATAACTTAGATGAAATGGAAAAACTCCCAGAAAGATACAAATAACCAAAACTCACTCAAAAAGAAACAGAACATCTGAATAGAACAAGTATAGCGATTGAGTTAGTAATTTTAAAACTCCCCACAAAGAAAAGCCAAGCACCAGATGGCTTCACTGGTAAATTCTACCAAATATTTTAACAGGTATACCAACTTCTCAGAAACTTCCCCCAAAAAATAGAAGAAAAGAGAATACTTTTCTAATTAATTCTATAAGGTCAGTATTACCCTGAGACCAAAACAGACAAAGACATCACAAGAAAAGAAAACTATAGACCAAGATCTCTTATGATTTCAGATGCAAACATCCACAACAAAAAACAAGCAAACTGAATCCAACAACATTGTACACCATGACCAAGTGGGATTTATCCCAGGAATGTAAAGTTGGCTTAACATATGAACCTCAATAAATGTAATACATGATCATCAATAGAATAGAGGACAAAAGACATATGATCATCTAAATAGATGCAGGAAGAAAAGCATTTGACAAAATCTAACAACTTACATGATATAAACACTCAACAAACTGGGACTAGAAGGAAGGTTCCTCAACCAAGTAATGGCATGTATAAAAAACCCACAGCCAACTTAATGATGAAAAATTGAAGGCTTTCCCTCTAAAATCAGGAACAAGACAAGACGTCTGCTCTTACCATTACTATTCAACACTGTACTGAAGGTTCTAGTCAGGGAAATTAGGCAGGAAAAAGAGATAAAAGGCATCCAGATTTGAATGGAAGAGGCAAAACTATATCTATTTGCAGATGACATGATCTTGCATATAGAAAATCCTGGGGGAAGGGGAGAGATTGGATAAGGGTCATAAAGAACATGTATGATTTGTAACAATGAATATGCTAATAAAAAAAAAATTTTTTTTTTTGTCTTTTTTCGTGACCGTCAACGGGATTGCAACCCTCGGTGTCACGCCCGCACCGCGCTCAACCAGTGAGCGGACTGGTCTCTATATGGCATCCAAACCTCCGGCAGGAGCTCCGCCGCACTCCCAAGCGCCGCACTCTACCGAGTGCGCCACCAGGCTGGCCCTAATAAAAATTTTTTTTAAAAAAGAAGAAAATCCTAAAGAACCAAGTAAAAACCATTAGGACTGGAAAACAAGTTCAGAAAGTTTGCAGAGCACAAGATCAATATATGAAATGAACAATGATCAATATGAAAATGAAGTTAAGAAAACAATTCCATTTCTAATAGCATCAAAAATATTAAAATACTTAGGAATAAATTTAACAAAAGAAACGTAAGATTTATGCTCTGAAAACTATGCAATAATGTTGAATGAAAGAAAACCTAAACAAATTGAAAGACATCCCATATTCAGGGATTGGAACACTGAGTATTGTTAAGGGACAATACTCCCCAGATTGATCTACAGATTCAATAGAATCCCTATCAAAATCCCAGTTTGCTTTTTTTTTCCAGAAATTGACAACTCAGTCCTGAAATTCAAATCACAAGATATCAAGAACAGCCAAAACAATCTTGAAAAAGAAGAACAAAGCTGAAAGACTCACATTTCCTGATTTCAGAACTTACTACAAAGCTACAGTAATCAAGACAGTTTGGTTCTGGCATAAGAGCAGACATATATTCAATAGAATAAAATTAAGAATCCAGAAATAGGGCTGGCCAATTAGCTCAGTTGGTTAGAGCATGGTGTTATAACATCAAGGTCAAGAGTTCAGATCCCTGTATTGGCCAGCCACCAAAAAAATAAGAGTCCAGAAATAAAGCCTTGTCTTCATCATCAATTGATTTTTGACAATGGTGCCAAGTCAGTTCAATAGGAAATAAAATAGTCTTTTCAACAAATGGTGCTGGAATAACCAGATATCCACATGGCAAAAGAACAAGGTTGGACCTCTTCCTTACACCATAACACAAAAATTAACTCCAAATGGGTCAGATCTAAATGTATTAGCTAAAACTCTAAAACTCTTAGAAGAAAACATAGGAGTAAATCTTTGTGACTTTGGTTTAGGCACAGCCGTCTTAGATTTGACACCCAAAACATCAAATAACAATAGAAATACTGAATAAAAATTGGACTTCATCAAAATTAAAAATGTCTGTGCTTCAAAGGACACCATCAAGAAAGTAAAAAGACAACCCACAGAAAGAGAGAAATACTTGTAGATAATATATCTGACAAGGGACTTGTATCCAGAATACAAATAACTACCACTCAATAATAAAAAGACAAACAATTAAAAAGTGGGCAAACAATTTGCATAGGTATTTCTCCAAGAAGATATATGAATGGCCAATAAGCACACAAAAAGATGCTCAACACCATTAGCCAATATGGAAATGCATATCAAAACCACAATGAGATACTGAGATACGAGGTGCTCAGTTTCCCTGGGTTCAGGTTTCAGGACACACCTCTGGGTTTCAAGCCCCTCCCTGAAGTCTCAAGCCCCTCTGCAAAGCCCTCCCCTAAAGGAGAGTTACTGTTGCTAGTTAGACCTATTTTGGGGACCAAGACTGGGAGATTGAGACAACAAGGGGGAGACTTATGCAAATCCAGTAGCAGAACATGCTCAGCAAAAGGAATTTATAAAGGCCTACATGATCCCAGTGACCAAGCATGCTCAGTGGAAGGGAGTTTATTCTTTGAATGACCTTCAACTAAGGGTTCTAAAGAGCACAGAATATTCTTGAATATATTCAGTGCATGTGATAGGATTTGACCAGTGAACATGGTCCAAAAGGAGACCAACTGAGCATGTATGTGCAAGACTATGTTACATAACAGGAAACCACCCCCTTAATTGAATATTCATTAGATACCATGAATATGTATTAGATTGCAAAACTATAAAATCCGAATCCTGGTAAGAGGTGGAGCTGTTGCTCACTCTCCAGGGGCAACCCACACTCTGCCTGTGGATTGTATATTTCTTTCTTTTTGTATCCAACTTACTTTCACCAAGGCTGCTTACTCTCTTGAGCCAACCTGCACTCTGTGCTAAACTGTAAGTGTGTATTTCTTACTTTTATATTAAACTTGCTGTGGGCCCTGCTCAGTCTCTGGAGCTAGGCTGCACTTCCTCTGTGAAGTCTGTATCTCTTATTTGCTACAATAAACCTGTTCTCACTTTCTACTGTGACTCTGCTCTTGAATTCTTTCCTGTGGCGGAGTCAAGAACCTGGTAAGAGGATGGGGTGGGTTGAGGCTGGCTGTACAGCCTTCTCAGACCCTCTCCTCTGACATCAATACTACTTCATATCCACCAGGATGGCTAAAATTGGAAAGTCAGACAATAACAAGTGTTGACTAGAATGTGGAGAAATTGAAACTTTGATACACTGCTGATTGGAATGTAAAATGGAGCAGATGTTCTGGAAAATAGTTTGGTCATTCCTCAAGAGATTAAAAGTAGAGTTCCCATAAGACCCAGTAATTCTACTCCTAGGAACAGGCCTAAGAGAAATGAAAACATATGTTCACACAAAAACTTGTACACTAATATTCATAGCAGTATTATCATAATGCTATGAAGTAGAAACAACCCAAATGTCTATCAACTGATAAATACATACTCTATGATTCCTTTTGTGTGCAACATCCACAGTAGGCAAATCCATATTCACAGAAAGTAAATTAGTGGCTGTCTATGGCTGGGGATTCAAGGGGTTGGGGGGAAATGGAGAGTGACTGCTAATGGCTTTAGAGTTTCTTTTTAGGATGATGAAAATGTAAAAGTAGATTGTGGTGATGGTCGCTCAACTCTTGTGAATATGCTAAAATCCACTGAATTATACACTTAAAAGGTTGAATTGTATGGTCTGTAAATTCTACCTCAAAAAAGCTATTTTAAAAAGCAGCAGCCATCACCCCACTAGAGAAGGCAATCACCGGTACCTCTAAATTCACCACGTGTTCCTTACTATGCCATCTTGCTACCTCCCCTCCCCAGGTAACCACTATCTGAATCTTCCATTTATCACTGCTTCACTGTTTTATATAGTTTCATTACATCTGTACATATCTCTAATCCATAGATTGTTTACTTTTGCCTTAAAGAGACTTTTTAAAGATCATTTAAAAGCCAGTCACTTGTTGGTCTAGTGCTCAAGTTGTCACCTGCACAATTACAGCGTACTAGCCCATTTCATTTTATTTCGTTTGCTTTCAGACTTTTATTGCTTAGATTCATGCATCTGTATAAAGCAAAAAGAAAATATGATTTTTCATCCCATCTGTGTAAGAAGATAACTGTTAGATGACAGCTACGTGATTTCACGAACTTTCAAATACTCCCTCCGGTTGGGCTGTATCAGGCCACCCCACATTTAGATCATGCACAGCTTTCCAGAGATAAAAGCTGTAACTCCAATCTACTAAGTACCATTTTTTTTTTTTTTTGTTTGTCCTTTTTGTGTGACCGGTAAGGGGATTGCAACCCTTGGCTTGGTGTTGCCCGCACCGCGCTCAGCCCCATATAGGATCCGAACCCGCGGCAGGAGCGCCGCTGCACTCCCAGCGCCGCACTCTCCTGAGCGCACCGCGGAGTCGGCCCTGCTAAGTACCATTTTGATAAGAGCTTTCTTTTCAGGCACCAGCAGATGACCAGGAGATTGGGCTACTACCATCATCACCTAGAGAACCCAAGCCCACAAGATATTTTAGATTTTCATTCTTAGCAGCTTTAATAACTTTTTAAACTTTCCCCTCCTCATCTGCAAAGTCATTCTTTGTGTATTTTCCAACTTTTTGAGAATGAGCAAAGGGTGCTGACATGTCTGTGGATTCAAGTGGAAATGTGGCTCCAGTAACACAGGGCTCCTCACGGGACTCCTTATGTCACTGGCAAACTCAAGGAAGAAAGAAATATAATAAACAAACAAAACCACTCCACACTGCCATCAGCCTCTCTCTGTGCAATATTTTTGTACCATACATACAGTAGTTGGCTGAAATTCAGAAACCCCAATTATGCCCAGCAGAGGGCTAGGAATGAGTAACTTATTTTAGCACCTACATTTTATTATTTTTTATTATTTATTTTTTGCAGCTGGCTGCTACAGAGATCAAACCCTGGACACCTTGGTATTATCAGTACCATGTTCTAATCAATTGAGCTAAATGGCCAGCCCCGGCATCTACATTTTAAACTGATATGTTTCCCAATAAATTGTGGGGTTTGGAATTTTAAAAGAGAAAATAATAGACACAGAAAAGTGAGAAATAATTTGCGGTTTTTTCCCCAGAATATGAGGGTACTTCAAAAAGTTTGTGTAAAAATAGAATTAAAAGATAATATAAATCCTTCCATGAACTTTCTGAAGAACCCTCGTAGGAATTCTACTTTGGTCTGCGAGAATGAATCAGGATGTGAAATACGTTAGTAGACAATATTTATTAATAGGTAACCAATTTCCCCCTATCCCACTCAATAAATGTAGAACAAAAATTGAGAGAAAACCAGTTTAAAGCAATGCCAAATTATTGGCCTGTCTGGGGCACCCTTGTGTCTTGGTCTGGCCCTGAGTATCAAAAAAGAAAATAATAATCTCTTGTAATCCAACCATCCAATCACAATTTCTGTGAAAGATTTGGGGCAATTTCCTCCCATTTTTTCCATGCATATGAATATATGTGCATATTTTTTACAAAATTGTTATCAATACAGTATGTATAATTTTGTATCCTGTTTTTTTCCTTTAACACTGTCTTAAGTAATCACGCAGTATTTTCAAAGTAGCCACATATTCTCAATGTAACATTCCAAGAATGGTCTTTTGAAATAACATAATTAGTTATGGATACAAATGAACTATAATTGATACTAAATAAATAGCTGTAAATGGTGACACCATTTCATATATAGTATTTATTGAATTCATATTAGGTACAACTTTATATTAAATTATATATACTTTTATGTATTAAAAAACCACTATCCAGAAGCATATTATTTACAATTGTAACATATAATTTTAACAGTATTAATATAAACATATGCCACTATTTACTATGAGCCAGTAGAGACAGGGGCTAAAGGTACCATGTTTGATGATAAACCTACTTTCAAATCCCGACTATGTCATTTTCTATGTGATCTTGGGTGAGTCACTTAACATTCCTTATCCTCAGTTTCCATATCTTGAAAAAGGGGGTAATATGGTAATACATTAACACACACTGGGTGGTTCTGAAGCTTATTGAGACAACGTAGGTAAAGTGTTTAACATGTCTAACATAATAAGCAATCAACAGACAGTACTTATTCTTGTGATTATTTTTCCTATGTACTTACTAATTAGAATACATGTAATTATAACATAACATAAATTATAATTAAAAATATATTGATTATAGGATTTTTAATTATATAAGTTATAATAGAAATAACATACAAATGATTAATGTAATATATGATTTAACTCAATTCAGAAATAGAAGACTAAGATGACAAAACGGAATCCAAAAATGCCTAAGTGACTCATACTCAGAGAGTTCCAAAGATGTCAGCGACCATGCTCAGCACAAACCACCCTGTAGGTGATTCACCTCTTGGTCTCTTTTCCCATAAGATTGATAAAGAATCACTGCTCAACATGCATGCAGTTGGCAGCTTCAGCATCCCTGACATTTCCTTCCTGAACCTACTTTGCAAGTGTTAGTTGAAAAGGCAGGTTCTGCCACAAGTCTAAACAAAGTTCATGCTTGGGAGAGGAACATCGGAAACAGAGGGAGGACACTGAGCACGACCTGAATACCCCAGTGCAGAGACTCCAAAGAAGCACGAGGCACGGCTGACCTGCCCAGAACGTTCTGGTTGTCTTCAGCTGGGCCTCTTATTGGCCTTTTCACACTGACCTGTCATCCGCTAAGGCAGTGGTTCATTACACTCACCTGGGGAGCTTTAAAAATTCTGGGGCCCAGCTCCTATTCCCAGAGATCCTAATTTAATTAGTCTGGGGATGGAGTCTGAGCAGTCATATTTTTAAAAAGCTCCCCAGATGATTTAAATGTGTGGCCAAGGTTGAGAAGCATGGCTGTAAGGCAAGAGTTCTCAAACTGTATCAGGCTTCAAAACAACCAGGAGTGTTAAAAGTAAAAAAAAAAAAAGAAAAAAAGAAAAACCAACAACCAGGACTGCTTGTTAAACACACACTGCTGGTCCCACTGCCAGAATTTCTGATTCAGCTAGTCTGGTATGGGGGCCAAGAATTTGCATTTCTTACAAGTCCCCAGGTGACACCAATGCTGCTGGTCTGGGGTTCACACTGAGAATTGCTCCTCTTAGATCACAGGATACTTGTGCCAAAAAGAACCAGCACCAGGCTTGTGATTTTCAGTGGAGAGCAATGATGGGTGGCAGCTGTAGTGCACGCTCTGCTTCTTTGGGCCCACATCTGTCTTCCCCATGGAGCTATAGCTATAACGTTCTTCTCTATTTCCTCAGCAGCTTAGTTCGGAGTCTGGCACATCGTAGGGGCTCAGAGAAATTATTACTGAATGAATGAATGAATGAATGAATGAATGAATGAATGAATGAATGAATGAATGAATGAATGAATGAATGAATGAATGAATGAATGAATGAATGAATGAATGAATGAATGAATGAATGAATGAATGAATGAATGAATGAATGAATGAATGAATGAATGAATGAATGAATGAATGAATGATGTAAATAAACAATATGGGTACAAGTGATGCCACCGAAGAGTTTCTCTTAAAACTCACAAGAGACTTATTTAGAACCACCACTTATTGCCCTAGTTAATTTCATTCAATTAACTAGTAGTTACTGGAGCATTTGGTTTAGTGCAAAGGGAATGAAAGGCACTTAACTAGAAGAACATGATAGGAGTTTTCCACCTCAGTCTGCCAGTCAGCAAATATTTATTCAACACCTACTAAGAGCCAAGCACTGGTCTGGGCTGTGAAGAGGCACTCAAGAGACAATATACACACATGGAAACAGTGAACTAATAGGAAAGCTCTATCACTGTGGTTCCCAGCCCTGGCTGCTCATGAGAAACACCTGGGGCTTTTAAAAACTGTCCATTCCCAGCCTCCACCCCTAGGTTCAGCTGAGCTGGGCTGAGGCCTAGGCATCAGTATTTTTTTTCAAGTGCCCTCAAGTGATTTTAACAAGGTTGGCTACCATGGCTCTAAAAGGTTCAGTGCCAAAATGCGCAAGGACAAGGTCAAGTGCTGGAGGAGCTCTGACCAGGTGGGCATGGGAAGGCTGCTTAAAGAGGCAGGCCTGGAGCAGAGCCACGTGGATCGGCCAGGAGGAGGTGAGGGGAAGGCACTCCAGCCTGGGAAACAAGTGTGGGGAGGCGGGGAACAGAGGAGCCGCTCGAGCCCATGCCCCCCAATTCTAGACCACACTCAGGGCACCCTGAAACTCAGGATTCCCTCCCCCAAACAAGCCAAGCCCATTTCTAGGGCCTATGGGGATCTCTTCCCAAAGTCATTCTCCTGAGGGTGAGTGGCATCCTGGTGTGCCTACCCACAGGCCTGAAAGTGGCCGAAGGGTGGCTGCATGGAGGGGATGTAGACCTGCCCAGCTGGTGAGCACCACGAGCACTGTGGGGCGGGATGGGGAGTGGCCCTCCCTTGCTGACCATTCATGTGCAAAACTCTGAGGAGCCTGAGGATTCTAAACTTGAATCAGTCCATGTTGAAGGCAGAACTGTCAAGGTAGAATATTTAACAGCTGGTCGCTTGATTTATAACTTTTAAGCATTTAGACATATATGGCACTTGGGTCTCCATTGGGACTGCTGCCCCAGACCCCGAGACATGAGGGTGGCTTGTTCTTGGTGGGCCAGAGTCCCCTCACCCAGGATTATTTTACTTCTGACCCAGTCACTGACCCACATAGGCCTTTGGGTTTGTGATCCCTGCTGTTGGCCTCAGGAAGCCACTGGTGGCCTTAGAATTATGTTTTATAATTAAGTTTTATAACCTTCCTATTAAATGGAGAGGAACATGATACATTTGAACTGAGGCCATTCCTCGTTTTTATAGGAAGGCTCCTGGATACAAATGGAGGTTTGGTTGGTTTTCTTTTGTAAGTTTCACCGACTCACAGGCTGGGAGGACTTTCCCTCCTCCCCACACAGAGAACTGTCTAGAACGTCCTCAACACGTGGGGAGATATCTTTTATCAAGGCTCAACCTCCTCGCCTCCCACCCTCACTCACTGCTCACTCCTGCGTCTCCTCACAGACCCAGGGCAGGGAAGGAGGGGGCCAAGGAAGAGATTTTAGGGCTGGGCAGTTTCATTGTGTAAAGATACCTGAGCTCTGCCTCCGTGACTCACAGCTGCCCCAGCCCTCCTTCAGGAACTGTCTGGATGGCACTGCCTCTTTCTCCAGTAGTGGGGGGTTGCTACAGTCAGCTTCTGCCCACAGGACAGTCTCGGGGCAGGGACAGCTAAGTATTTGGCCACAGTGCTCTCTCCCTGCTGGCTTACAGTCCATTTGGATGCCACCACTAGCTGGGCTCTTGATGGTGGCCTTCAACCAGCCCCTCATCGGAGCCCAGGCCTCAAACACCTCCAGATGGGGACTCTTCCCCTCTGGTAAATGTTGTTAAAGGTTTTAAAGAGACAGTCCTACCTGAATGACAAGTCCTGCACCTTGTCCCAAACCCACAATCAAGGGTTAGTTAGTTACATGCCCACAGCTCTCTGAAATCCTGAACCTGCCTTGTATGCTGCAAAGCACCAGATGGATCCTGGTTCAAGTCAAGAAATAAGATGGATGGAAAACAGTTGGGTAGTTCCTCAAACGGTTAGACACAGAGTTACTATGTGACATAGCAATTCCACTCTTAGGAATATATGTCCACACAAAAACTTGTAAACAAATGTCATAGCAGCATTATTCATAACAGCCAAACAGTGGAAACAATCTAAATGTCCATCGGTTCATGAATGGATAAATAACATGTAGCATATCTACACGAATAAATAGAATATTATGCAGCCATAAAAAAGAATGAAGTACTGACACAGGCTACAACATGTATGAACCTTGGAAACATGATGCTAAATGAAAGAAGCCAGTCACAAAAGGCCACATATTGTATGATTTCATTTCTGTGAAATGCCAGAATAGACAAATCCTTAGAGACAGAAAGCACATTGGTGGTTACTAGGAGCTGGGAGAGGGGGGAGTGGAAAGTGACTGCTAATGGGTACAGGGTTTCTTTTTGGGGTGATAAACATGTTCTGGAATTAGTGTTGATGGCTGTGCAGCTCTGTGAACACACTAAAAGCTGCTGAATTGCATACTCTAAATGGGTGAATTGTATGGTATGTGATGTATTACAATAAAATTGTTAAAAAGAAAGAAAAGAAAAAATATGGAGGTGAAGCCATGACAAAAGCAATAACAAAGTTTCAGTATTAAGAACATTAGAATTTTTTAAAATATATTTTTCCACTACCACTGTGATCCACCCTTTTATAATCATAAAACTGTAAAGATTAATACGTGCTCCTTATGAAAAACTTGAGCAATGGAGACATAAAGAAGAAAAATGAGATGCCCTATATAGAAGTCCCTCAGCAATAACCAGGGCTGGATGTGCTGACTTTTAGGGTTTTCTTCCTTCTTTGTACCAATGCACATCTGTAGGAACAGAACCTGGGGTCTGGAGTCAGCCAGCTACATCACACCTGGCTCTGTCCCCAGTACTGAGCGACCATGCAGCTTCCTCATCTCTCTTAGCCTCACTTTCCCTGTCTGTAAAATGGAGACGATAAAGCATGTGCCTCGTGGAGGCGTGGAGAGGACTCAATGACACAAGGCATTCAGCACAGTAATCAGCACACAGTGAGAGCTCGAGAGGGAAGAGCTGTTTTGTTGATGCTGCTGGTGGTGCTGGTACAGTATTATCACCTGCATTCTTAGCGGCTGCATGGTAATCCAGGATTTCTTTCTTTAAATGCTTTAAGTGTGAAAAACAGAAGTAGTGTTGTCTAGCTCTGATCTTTCTGCAAGAGGCCCACTTGGTTGACCAGGAACACCTCCCCTAGAACAGTGGGACATTTCTCTTACTTTCGGGATGAAAATACCTCCTGATTTTATGTTGCAGAGCAAGACACAACATACTGAGGGCCTCTCTTCAAAGTGAAAGTTTCCAAATTCCCACGAGGTTTTTGTCAGGGCAGAAATTATGCCCATCATCCTTGGCTCAAATTTCCTCTGCTTGTTATGGGCGAGGCTGTATCACTTGGCTGTGGTCCCTCCATCCCAGCTGGGACGACGTTTTAGTCATGAAGATTAGTGCACAGGGCTTTGGGAGGATTTGTTTGTTTATCTTTCTGGGTTTTGTTCTGAATACAAAAGCAACACATTATGAAGCTCTGCATCTGAGTCTTTTATGAAACCTAGTGTTAAAATACTCTATTAGTTAGGCACACTTCTTCATGCAATTTCTGAGGGGAGGGGGAAAGCTACATCTTAATAGGAAATGTTTCATTAAGCACAGTAAAGCTTGAGTTTAAGAGTTTCAAAGCCCTGAAAAGATTTTTTATAAATCTGACATGAAAACAAAAGATGAGAAACTTCTCCCCATGCAGCTTCAGACATAAACTAACTCATTGGCTCACAAAGTTTGCACAGTGATGTGGGGCACATCAGGACCACAGGGCCTTCAGAAAACGTCTCCAGGGCCAGCCCAGTGGCGCACTCGGTAGAGTGTGGTGCTTGGTAACTCATTGGCTCACAAAGTTTGCACAGTGATGTGGGGCACATCAGGACCACAGGGCCTTCAGAAAATGTCTCCAGAGCCAGCCCAGTGGCACACTCGGTAGAGTGTGGTGCTTGGGAGCGTGGCGGCGCTCCCGCCGTGGGTTCGGATCCCATATAGAGACCGGTCCGCTCACTGGTTGAGCGCGACACCGAGGGTTGCGATCCCATTACCGGTCACGAAAAAAGACAAAAAGGAAAAAATAAAAAAAAAACATAAGCGCGACACCGAGGGTTGCGATCCCATTACCGGTCACGAAAAAAGACAAAAAGGAAAAAATTTTTAAAAACCATAAAAAAAGAAAATGTCTCCAAATTGTAAATGTATTTTTCTTAAAGTGGATTAAAAACCCTGGAGTCCAAAGGATTTATGAAGACACTGGGACACCGAAATTCCCCCTTTGGGTGGGGAAGTGGGGTGGGGCGCACATATACAACATCCAGTGAAAACCTTACAACCACCACTTTAATTTCTTTGTGTTTCTATGTTTTAAAATAATTGTCAATGTCACTTTATAACATTTGTTGCAGACTAACTTTTTTCTGGATACCTTTTGTTCATCAGCATGATTTTGATAGGTTGTAAGCTTTATTATTTTTTTTCCAATGACAGGATAAATGAGTAAGCCTTCAATAATTAGACTTCCTTACTTGTATAGGGAGCAGAAAAAGGCTGGCTACTCTGTGCCCATCCCTTTTCTTTAGCACTCTGTAGGAGGGGTGGGCACTGGTAGAAGGGACAAAACACTCAGAATTCCCTCATCAACACTGCAGGACAACAGAGGAGGACACATTTATACAAGCCCAGGGCTTAAAATCAAGAATCTTGAATGAGAAGACCACCATCGATTTGATAACTTTTGGACATTTTTGTAAAGTATCTTTAACAAATAAATCAAGAAAATATAAAATTTTAGATTTTAGAAAGGATATTGGGAACAAAGAAGCACGAGGTCAGAGGAACATTCATGTAAAGGGCTTTTGCAATCATGTATCCAGAGATGGGGATCTGATGATGATGACAGTAACATTGGACGATGTTCTTCAAACATTTAACACGTCCCATATACTGTACTAAACCGATACTTATTTAATCTTCACAATAATTCCAGGAGGTGGGTTCTACTATCATCCCCATTTTGTACATAAGGAAACTGAAGTCAGAAACTTGACTACCTCTTAACGGGCACATGGTCACAGCCAGGATTAAAACCCAGAGCCACCTAACCTGGTACAGCCTCCACGGTTAGACTGCTTTGATCTGCAGCGATCAGAGAGGCACCTGTGTACTTCTTACCCACAGGAAATATGAAGGGGCTGGCTGGTTAGAGCCCAGGCTTATAACCACAGAAGATATGTAACGTATGGCCTGTGATGGCATTTTAGTGACTTTCATATAAGCATGAACCTCAGACTGGAAGATGTTGTGAAGCAGGGCCCTCTCCCTGGCTGGATTACTGAGTAAGGGGCACCCTGGTTTGGAAGGCCTCCCCATGAAGTGAAGGGCCTGGAACTTGCTTTGGATAACCCCTGGGGCAGAAGAGGGTCAGTGGATCTGGCCATAAAAGGAGGTGATAATTGTTGAAGTTGACTGATGGGAACATGGGAGTTCATTTTCCTGTTTTCTCTACTTTTGTGTATGAAATTTTTTAAAGTAAAAAGTTAAAAATAAAGAAATGAAGGGCCAGTCCATCAACCTCTTAAAAAGAACATTCCATTTTGATGGGAATACTGAAGGAAGCAGCAGCACTCCACTGAGTAGGTACCTATTCTGTTTGCCATGTTCTGGGAGCTGTGGAGACCTTTGCTCTTTAGTCCTCACGACAGCCCTGTGAGGTCCCAGTTTTTCTCAGCCTCATCTTACTGATGAGGACACGGGAACTCAGGCTATCACTGAAATGACTTGCCAAGGGAGTAGTGAGGAACTACAGCTAGGTCAGCTGATGCTGAGTCCCCTGCAGTTCCCACCAGGATGTGCTTTTTTCCCTCCCTCAGTCTTGAAGTACTAGGTGTTATGTCAACCAATCACCCAGGGAAGATGGGTATTAGTTTAAGATAAATGTTGACCAAAAAAGAAGAACCATAGATACAACAATGAGAATGAAATACAGTGGGAGTGGAAACAGCAAGTGGCCTAAAGCAACATTTCCAAAGTGAATGAGAAAAGGTTTCTGTAATCAGTCGAGTTTGGGAACACTATACTGCAGACCACATACCTCACTTTGAGATTCCTCATGTCCAGTAATGTTTTAAAGCCTCTGAATAGTAGGCCCATTTGTTTCCCTATGCAGAATTTCATCTTGAAACCCCTCCTCCCTGCTCAGAGTCATGGTTAAAGAGGGCTAAGCTGCCTCAGATGAGCGTGGTGCTGACAACACCAAGTCAAGGGTTGAGATTCCCTTACTGGTCATCTTTATATAGGAAAAAAAAAAAATCAGAAAAAGTTTTAAAATTAAAACATATCCTTTTAAATTATTTTCTCCATAGCCATGAAAATACTCTAGAAAATATATCCTTTTTAAGAATGTTTTCAGAAGGGCCAGCCCGTGGCTCACTCGGGAGAGTGCGGGGCTGATAACACCAAGGCCCCAGGTTCAGATCCCATATAGGGATGGCCCGTGGCTCACTGGGTGAGTGTGGTGCTGACAACACCAAGTCAAGGGTTAAGATCCCCTTACCGGTCATCTTTAAAAAAAAAAAAAAAAAAAAAAATGTTTTCAGAGAATTTTTCATAAAACAGAAAGTGCTTATGGTATAATATTATGTGAAAATATAAGATAGAAATATATATTCAATAACAACTACAATTTCGTGGGAACACTATACTGCAGACCACATACCTCACTTTGAGATTCCTCATGTCCAGTAATGTTTTAAAGCCTCTGAATAGTAGGCCCATTTGTTTCCCTATGCAGAATTTCATCTTGAAACCCCTCCTCCCTGCTCAGAGTCATGGTTAAAGAGGGCTAAGCTGCCTCAGACTCCAGGTGGGGAGAGTGTCAGGGCTTGGCCGACCTGAGCAGCACATGCCCATGACAGGGACAAGGAGGTTAGGCCTGCTTTCCCCACACAGTGCTGGGGTTCTAGGAAAGAGGCACACTCTTCCCTCTGGGGTTGTGCCCTGCTGAACAAAGGCTGGGGAGGCCAAACCGAGACTGAGGACAACACAAAAAAATGAGGCCCAGAGAAACGGATGTTTCCTGGCAATCTAGTTGGAGGCCTGGTTTAGTTAATACTGCACAGTACCTCTACCTCTGGACTTGCAATTCTGTGAACCACAAAATGGTTTGACTTAGGTTTCTGTAACCTGTAACCAAAGAAGGGTCTGACATCCTGTTTAGTGTGTTCAGTCCCCTGTCTTCAAATGTGAGCAGCCCCAGTAAACCCCTCAGAGCCAGTGTACTAAAGCAGGGGTTCGCAACCATGCCACACATCAAAACGACCCGCAGAGAGCAAAACTGCAGACTCCCAGGGCCCATCCTTGGAGATTCTGGTTAGCTAGATCTGGGAGAGGGCCCAGGGATTGTTCCAGGTAATTCTTTTTTTTTTTTTTTTGTCCTTTTTGTCTTTTTTACTGACCGGTAACGGAATCGCAACCCTCAGTGTTGCGCCCGCACCTCGCTCAGCCAGTGAGCGGGAACCGGTCTCCACATGGGATCCGAACCCTTGGCGGGAGTGCCACCGCGCTCCTAAGCAGCGCACTCTCCAGTGCGCCACCGGGCCGGCCCATTCCAGGTAATTCTGATGCAGCTTGCCAGTTTGGGAACCAAAAGTGCGTTCTAAGGAACACGCTTTGGAAAATATAGCTCTAAGAAATACTTTTATGTGGGCTGCACAAACTTTCTCAGAAGTTGCTTATATTTCTGGCCATGTACTTTCATGAAATGCACATCAGTTGAAAAACCTTTTGAGGAGCTTAAAAGAATACCCAGTGTTTTTAAGGTCCTCATTCAAGATTCAGCATGGATTTATGGGATCTGATGGCTCATTTCACTAGATGCTATTTGGAGAATAAAAGTCACCTTCCCATCATACCTGGAGCACACAAAATAAGCACTACCAAAGCCAAGAGAAGTGACCGGGACTACACAGCTTATATCCCTAAATTGTTCTCTGTCACCTAATGTAATCATTAAGTCTTAGCTGAGTTTCAGGAGCTATATATACCTTATGGTGGATATGTAAAATGCTATGTTTTGTAAAAGCAGTTTGGCAATAGGGACTTAAAGTTCATATTCTCTGACCCAGTAATTTTACTTCTTGGATACTGACCCAGGAAACTAATTAGAGAAGTATGTAAAATATACACACAGAGATGCCCTCACAGCCATGTCTCTAACAGCCAAATACTTCAGACAACTTATGTGTCCATCTACTGGGGAATGGTTTAATTAAGTACGTGACCTTTAAAAGGAATTTTTACCACCAAGCTCACAAAAAAGTTACTGAAAATGTTGATATGTATACACGTATATGATATACACATGCATAAATACATATATACACACTATATAATACTATATAATGTTATATTTATATAAATATATACTCACATATACCTTACAATGTCAATTCTTTGTTTAAAAATATAGATACTTCTATATCCATATATAAAACAATAGAAGGAAATTCACCAAAATAATAAGTGATTATCTCTGAGCAATTTTTATTTTCTTCTTTATTGTTCTATTTTCTAAATCAGCAAAAGTTATAGGGCTGGCCCGTGGCTCACTTGGGAGAGTGTGGTGCTGATAACACCAAGGCCACGGG
>NW_007734891.1:20960-21557 GCF_000696425.1 Galeopterus variegatus
CGGTGACGGGTCATAATAATCAACCACATTGTATATTGACAAAATAAAAAAAATAAATAAATATAAATAAAAACTATATATACATATGCAAAAAATCCAGGAGAATATTAAAAACTGTTAAGTCTGGGTGGTGGAATGAAGAAAATAATTACTTATAATATCTTTCCAAAACTTTCTGTAATGAGAAAGTATCACATTTCAAGTCAGAGAGCAAACCCAATGGAGTGCACGTTCAACAACAGTTTCTATGAGGAACGCTTCCCTGGGGTGCTTCCCGTCCCTGTTTGGAGCAGCTGGGGTGTTTCTGTGGCATGGTCATGAGGAATGACTGTGTCTGCAGAGCTCCACTGCCCAGAGGAGCGCCCACTCCCAGAGGCGCCCCATTAAAACATGCTGGGTTGACAGCAACCTCGCGGTGAGAAGAATGACAACAGTAACCACTGCCACCACGTGCTGAGCTCCTGCTGTGCGCCACTCTGTGCCCCGTGCTTTGTAGGCATCAGCCCCCGTCTGTCCCATTCCACACCCCGTGTCCCTGAGCCCTGCGCTCTGACCGACCTCAAACTCCTGTAAGGAATATACCCTGCGGGAATAACA
>NW_007734891.1:22221-33731 GCF_000696425.1 Galeopterus variegatus
CAGAACCTGCTTTCTGATCCATTTATGTAAGAAAATGTTAAATTTTTACTTTGACCTATAATTATTGTTCCCAGAGGTCGTTTTTTATAAATAGCATATCCCACTGCTGCTCTTGTTTTCTTTCTACCTACCTCTTCTTCGGATGGGTAAAAGCCAATTGCTCTCATGACAAAAGGAAGCTCTGACAGGCAAATGTGTTCCGACACCTTTCTGGTCTCCATTGTACCAATACCTTGACTGCGGAGCTGAGAATAGTAAAAATAGTCTTCCAGCTCCTATGTGGAAATAAAATGGAAACGCAATACACATTTTGGCTTAAGTCTGAAGCATCCATTAAGACTTCAAAGACTTTATCTAAAAAGTATATTTTGAGCTCAGTGGGGAAAAGAGCTTTGGAAAAAAGCAAGAGGGTTAATCCTGGGCACATTTGTTTTACAAACCTAACTAGATGTTACCAGGAAGTGTTTACTCTAAAGACAATTACCCTGTAGAATTTTCCTTCCCTGCCACCAGACACCAGACCATAGAACGGGGTCAAGTCTTCGCCCCCAAGAGAAACCGCTGCCTCCAGGGCGCTGGAACAATAACAGAAACATCACTATTAGAAAGCACTCATGCGTGAACACGTTTCAAGCACAGCACTGCGGCCCTCTGGAGGGTATTACAGCGCAGATACAATTAGGGTCTCTGTAAACTTGTTAAGAAAAGTCCCTTCAAAATTGAAGCCAAAAACAGAAAATTCAATTTCAGGCATAGAACCTAGTGGTACGGGGCACCCACCTTAATTATGGTGACATTCTCTCACTGATGACAAGGCAGGCACTTGGCAATTTGTCTGCAATCTTTGGGGAACACATCTCCTAAGAGAGGGAGGGAGGGCCCCTGTGTTCTGAAACCACAATCCTCTCAAGCAGAGCAGCTTTACCCGTAACTTTAGATCCATGTACAACCAGAGCCAAAAGAATGGGATATTGTACAGGTGACTGCCAACACTAATTGCTTCCATAAAAACTCAGGAGACCACAGGGACCCATACCAGTAGGATAAAAATAACCCTCTGCTTTCTAACATGGGGTAAGATTTTCCAAAAATAGACCCTTTACATGGTAAGGAAACCCACTTTTGTATGAGGCTGGCTTTGCCACATACAAAAGGCTAATAGTCTGAAATCATTATAATAATCGACTAACTGGATTTCTGCTAATCAGGTGATTAGCCCCTTTGCTGAGATATTAAAACACATTTCAGTGTGGACCACAGTGGACAAATGGTTAAGTGTCCAGAATGTGGAGTCCCAGGGACATATGTGTGTCTCCTGGCTCTGCCATTTGCAAGCTGTGTGATTGTGGGCAACTAACTTAACCTCCCTGGCCTCAGTTTTGTCAACTGTAAAATGGAAAGAATTATAGAGCCTGCCTCACAAGGCTGTTGTAAGAATTAAATAAGTGAACGCACACAAAGGATTTGACACAAAGCCCTTTATTTCCCTTCTGTAATGATTGTTTGTTGAGGTGTGGGGTTGACTCAGAAAGATGTGAATCCCAGTCCCACCACTCATGCCATCACTTGGGTAGCCATTTAACCCCTCAGAGCTAATTTCTTGACCTGTACAATGGGGATACCAACAGGACCTACCTCCCAGGACAGCTGTGAGGGTGAAAGCAGACAACACATGCACAGCACTTAGCACAGGGCCTGGCCCAGAGAAAAGGCGGGAGTTTTACTACCATTGAAAAGGGTGCTGACACGAACCTGTGCCTCTCTCACAAAGTTAGCCTCAATACTGTCCTCAGTCCTCTTGTCGGTCCCTGCACAAGCCCAGCAGGCTTGGTTGAGGTCTGTGGGACCTAGCACATTCTCTAGCTAGGCCGGAAGTCCTCCCTCAGCAGAGCCCAGTCTTCACCCATTCTTGGCTCTAATACCAGGCCGTGGAGGCAAGTGTCCAGATGAGACAACTCCCCCACTGTGGCCCACGGGCCAAGCCCAGGCCCAATCTTGACAGCTCCATGGGCAGGGAAACCACTTTTAGCTGTGTAGTTCTGGAGCAGGGCCAGGTCAAGATAAGAAGTGTCACAGAGGAGCCTGTCACCACATGGAACCCCTGGGGGGAAGGCTTGCAAGACGTCCAGGTTCTCTGGGAATAGCCCAATATTCCAGGTGCCAGTGGTTAGAGCTATTCTATGTCCCCTGCTTCCTGGCCACTGTCAACTGGCCCGAGAGACACCATGGGGACTATATTGGGATTTCTCTAACCAGGGCTGGGGAAAGAGACTCTGTGGTAAGAGTTACAAGTTGTGAAATTTGGGAACTGTTGGTGGCCATGTTCCTGATGAGTGGGGAAATACAGTTCTGCAGAGAATAGATCTTTCAGCAGAACCAAACAGAGACAAGAGTGCTAAGGGCGTCCAACTGTGCCACTATCCCTGTTCTTCCTGCCATGTGGCTGCATGGGATCCTGACAATCTTCCCATAAATTCCTCTTTTTGCCTAAGTTGGGTTTCTAACACTTGCAACAACAAAAAAGAGGTCATTGGGGCACAAAAGGGAAGTCACATTTATTGAAAACCTACTGTGTACCAGACAATACATACAGTACTTCTGGGAAATGAGCTAAAGCTTGAGGAGCCATGAGCACTGTGACTAGCACATAGTAAGCACTCAGTGAATGCCCCCTATGTAGCAGAACTCAGTGATAACATTCCCATTTGACAGATGGAGACACTGAGATGTACAGAAATTAAGGGACTGGTCTGACATCATCCAGCAGGTAGGTGGTGAAGCTAGGATTTGAACCCACGTCTCTCTGCTCTTGTCTGAGCAGGGCAGCAGGATCAAAGGAGGCAGTGAGGTTGGCAGAAAAAAGTGAAGGAGATTTTAAAACAGATGCCAGACAAGGAGGGAAAAGGGTGGCATGCTAGTAAAGATGAGGAGAAGCGAGAGGGCCTGTAAAGAGAGCTTGGGGAGGAAGATATTCTATATGCGGTGAGAATAAGTGTTTGGGGCCTAGGAGTGTCCTGATTAAGATAATTGGAATGTGAAGGGATTTATCATTTTCATTTCACCCTACAACTCATCATCAGTAAATCTAGTGGGGAATTTTGTTTGTTTACTTGCTTAGGGTTTTAACATTTTTTCCATTAGTGAAGCACTGAACATATTAAGTCACCAGACACAGCAATGAAGTGCTAATTAGTTTATAATGATCCTTTGTCCCCACAACAGATTAAATTGAAATTCTCAGAAGCCTGGACTCTGGCCAGGCATAGGAAAGATACTAGAAAGCGGGTGCTTTTTTCTTTTTTTTTTAAATTGCTACTGTTCCAGATCCCAAGAGGACTGGGAAAAGGACATCAGTGAAAAAGGGAGGATTTTGCTCTCCTACCAGGGTGCTGCTGGCCATCATGGTCCAGGTAACAGGCCAGGTGCCCAGGAATCAAGCAGCTCATTCTGAGGACATGACTGTGAAGTGCTTTTCAATGGGAGAACTTGCCTCCAGCTTCTAAATTCCCACATACCCAAGATCTACTCTCTCAGGTGAAGGCAGAAGTAGAAGTCAGAGTTGCAAGTGCAATGTGACACCACTGTGGTTCCAAAGCAGATTTAACTGGCTATCACTTTTTCTCATATTCAGGTTAAGAGGAGAAGCTTTGAGGTCTGCCATAAAAAGAAAGATGTGCACTTGTGAGATGGTAGGCGGTGTCCTTTTCTGGAAGCCTTGTTCTTTGAGGAAGGGAGGTGCCTACAAGCTGTTTCTACCTGGATCCTTAATGTCATGCTGTCAGGAGAGAGGCCCATCTGAGACAGAGGCAGAGCAGGGACCTGGAGAAGGTGGTCAGAAACAGGAACTGGCTGCTGAGTGGTTTACTCTGCCCTGTGGCAGCTCACTGAATTTGGTTAAACTAGAGGATTGCCTGAGTGCCTGCCCCCTATTTTAGTATGAAAGATCCTGAGCTTATAAGCAAATGCCCTTATCAGGAAGAAGAGATATTATCAATTTACTTAGTACTCAGCTCTGTGCTAGGTGCTTTATATATATTAACCTACCTGATTCTTACAAGGATCCTATAAAAGTCCCTATTATTACCGCCATTTCACAGACAGAGAATCTGAAGATCACAGATGTTAAGAATCAGGTACCCTCGGTCCCACAGCCAGTGGAGAGTAGGCCCCTTATTCGAACTCATGTCTCTTTGAACTCAAAGTCCATGTAGTCTCTGATGTTCAACTCTAGAAATCTCCAGCCTCACCTTAGGCAGAGACTCTCAGCTCAGGGCAGAGAGGGTGAGAAGAGTAAACTGAAAATACACATTTCAAATAATACTCTATTTCTGTAATGCACACATTGGAGACTCGGCCTAGATCTTTCTAGCTGGTGAGAATATGCAGAAGACAGAGTGAGAAGTAATTTAGGGAGCAAAGATGAATCCAGGTGGAGTCACACTGCCTGAACTGCAAATACCATCAGTCCATGAGACAGAATAGTAACCTTTTGTGTGCACATTAAATGTGGGCATATGTCACAAGGGAGCAACATGAAGGCCAGGCCTTGTGACATCCTAGCATAGTGCCTGGCAGGTGGAAGGGGTTCAGTACCCATCTACTGTTGCAGAGTGAAAAGAAGGGGTCTACACTTGACACCTTCCTAATGGGGCCAAGCTTCTTGTCCTGTCACGTACCTTAAGTTGATTTTCCACTGTACTACCAAGCAATCGTGCCCTCCTGCTGTGAAGGCATAGCAGCCATCATAGGAAAGGGTCATTCCAGCCACCCCATTTGGGTGGCAAACAATAGCAGATGTTTTATGTGGATTGCCGTCAACCGGTAAGATCTGAAGTCCAATCTAGGACGGAATGCATAATTGGATATTCAGACTCAGGTACTGGGCCCCAGCTAGGCCTGGCCACGTTCACGTGTTACCTCTTTAGATCTGTGTACTGAAAGAACCTATGTATCTCGAACCATCTCAGGTATAAGAGCTATGTTTAATGTAGCTAGATGCCCACACGCAGGCCCTTGTAGGGTGTATCTGAGGGGCCCCCCTGCACAGCTTCAGCAGGTACACAAAAGAGATTCCCTCCCTTCATAGTCAGATGCCCAGGTTTCTTTGAGAATAATTCTCGTATCCTTTGACTTTATGCTTTTCAATATAGATTATTCATTAAATGTACCACTAAGTATAACTAACTTGCATGTCTTTATTTATTTATTTATTTATTTATTTATTTATTTATTGTCCTTTTTTGAGACCGGCCACACCACACCATGCTCAGCCAGTGAGTGCTGTGAGCGCACCGGTCATCCCTATATAGGATCCGAACCCGCCGAGGGAGCGCTGCTGTGCTCCCAGCGCCGCACTCTCCCGAGTGCGCCACGGGCTCAGCCCTGCTATTTTCTTTTCTTTTCTTTTTTTTTTTTTTTTTGTCTTTTTCGTGACCAGTAAGGGGATCGCAACCCTTGGTGTTGTGTCGCCCACACCGCACTCAGCCAGTGAGCGCGCCGGCCATTCCTATGTAGGATCCGAACCCGTGGCGGGAGCGTCGCTGCGCTCCCAGCACCGCATTCTCCCGAGTGTGCCACGGGCTCAGCCCAACTTGCATGTCTTTATAAGGTTTTTCCATGTAAATAAGAAAGAAAAAATCCTTTGGTGGACAAACCATGTGTCTTCACTGGGGGTACAGAAAATATGGCAGTTCTGCTCAGGAATGTCTCTCGAGAGTCATTCTCACTAATCTAAGGGCAATTTTCAGTATCATCATTGACCCAGATGGAAATAGTTGGGCTTGGCTATGAAACCAGGCATCCTTTAGTCTCATAATCTTTGGGACTGGTTCCTGCTCGTAATACACACAGTCATCTTACAGAGGAACAGAATAAAGGGCTGCTACCTTGTCTCTGTTAATAAACACCAAGTAGCGTTTCTGTAGTTCCACAGTGGTTTTCACTGGGAGGACTTGTGTCTGCTCAATAGGAGAACCATAAGCTGGCCCAACAAGTGTCTGTCTGAATGAGAAAAAAGAAACAAAAAAATTGTTTTTCAATTCCACAAATCTGAACAAAGGTTTTAAGACTTTTTTGTCATGACACCCACCCTTATACTTTTTTTTTTTTTTTTTTGGCAGCTGGCTGGGTCAGGGATTCAAAACCTTGACCTCGGTGTTATAACACCATGCTCTAACCAACTGAGCTAACCGGCCAGCCCCCTTATAAATTTTTTAATTCTGAATTTCCTGTCTTGTCACTCAGCTAAGCCTGTACATAGAACTGCTCTCTCAATCACTGCTAATAGTTGCTGTAAATAATGGGCAACAACTCCCAACAGCAAATGCTCCAGGGAAACTCTGATTATGAAGAGTGCTTTCAGTGGTCATGGTGCTGACTTTCCTCCTTGACAGCTGAGTGAAGGGAACATTATGCCTCAGGAATGTGTACGTAAACAAGGAGCAAGAAAAAGGCTGCAAGGAAGTGACACTCATTGGCAAGATGCAAATAAACACCCCAGTGGCAGGCCAAGGGATTAGAATGAGATGCTTTATGTTGTTCCAGATGTCTGACATACAGGTGTAGGTGCAACACACAGATTACAAAACTATCTTTGCATCAAATCATAACTGAATCATGTCCCCACACTGGTCAGACTTCTCTAATTCAGGTCTGTTAAATTGACTAGGGATCTGCTTGGGGGTGAGGTCACTGGATGTTTCCTTAAGCACAGAGTTGGATTCTCCCTGAAGCTTAGCAAAACTTAAGCTTCAGGACCCCTCACTCACACAGGCCACTTCTCAGCCCTGGAAGAGGCCCTAGCCATTTTTTACTCTTAATTATGTATCTTTTTTTTTAAGAGGACCCACAAAATCAAATATGATTCAGACCCTCCAAAACCTAGATCTGCTCCTATGTAAACCCAACAGTGATTTCATTTATTCTATAACTAGCCCTGGGAGTTTGGATGTGTTTTCTCTTTATATCCCCTGCACCCTGTCTGTGTCTGACTGGGACAGTAGGTAATTACATGTATGCTGGATAAATGAAGACTAAATTACATTAAACAGCCTTTCTTGAGCACCTCTCTGTGCCAGGCATTGTGTTAGGTGCTCAGGATATAGAAATTAGTAAGATATGGCTCCTGCCACTGAGGTCCCAGCCTAGCAGGGGCAGCAGACATGGAACCAACATGAGGTGAGAAGTGTGGTAACGGCAGCAAATTCACGGTGCAGGGGCTGCATTGAGGGAGGAGTGAAGAGCTACCAAGTGACATTGAGCTGTGTCTGGAATGGTGACTTTGAGCTAGGGAGACAAACATGGAGGTAACAGGGAAACAGGCAGTGGGAATAGGAAGCACAAAGGTGGGGGACGTAGAGTATTGTTTGAAAACTGCAGAAGCATAAAAAATAAGACGGAAAGGAGTAGGAGGTGGAGGAGGTGAACCTGGGAAGGTGACAGGGGCAGTTATGAAGGCAGACTTTCCCTGCTGGGCAACAGGATGCCACAGGAGGGTGTCAAGCTTGGATGATGCGCAATCAGGTTTATATGCATGTAGAATGAGGTGAAATGTTAAAAATACTATAATGACCACTAGGTAGACAATGCGCAGCTCATTCTAAGTCACCCTTCTCTTACCACTCAAGTAGAAATGTGGAAGGCCTGTCCCCACATATCACTGAGTGGGTAGAACATACTTAGTAGCACAGACCCTGACTTGAATCTCAGTCTGATCCTTAAAAATTAGGGGCAGGTTGTGGAGAAACTGGAACCTTCATACATTGCTGGTGGAAATGCAAAATGGTGCAGCTGCTGTGGAAAAGTCTGGAAGTTCCTCAAACGGCTAAACACAGAGTTACCATATGATCCAGAATTTCCATATCCAAGAGAAATGAAACACACCTCTAGACAGAAACCTATACCCAAATGTTCATATTAGCCAAAACGTGGAAACAACCTAAATGCCTATCAACTAATGGATGAGCAAAATGTAGTGTATCCACACAAGGGAATATTATTCAGCCATAAAAAGGAATAAAGGACTGATTCATGACACAATGTGGATGAACCTTGAAGACATTATGTTAAGTGAAAGAAGCCAGACACCAAAAGTCACATATTGTATAACTCCATTTATATGAATATGAATTTATATTTATATATCCAGAATAGACAAATTCATAAGACAGAGAACAGATTAGTAGTTGCCAAGGGTAGTGGGGGAGCGGGTATGGGGATGACTGCTGATAGGTACCAGGTTTCTTCTCAGGGTGATGACAATGGTCTTGAATTGGATAGTGGTGATGACTGCAAAACTGGTGAATATAGTAAAAACCACCTAAGCGTATACTTTAAAAGGGTAAAATTTATGGTATGTACATTATATCCTGACTTAAGTTATAAATAAGAAAAAAAAAGGTTAAGTTACTCAACTTCTGTGTGCCTCATGTTCCTTATCTGTAAAATAAGGAAAATGACAGTACTTATCCCATAAGACCATGGCAAGCATCATATAAGTTAATATTTACACAGCACTTAGAAGAGTTTCTGGCATGTGGCCATATAACTGTTACCTAGTAGTATTAAACATATCTAACAATTTTATTAAATTAATATATTTTTCTTCTGATTGAAAAAGTGTTATACATTCATTGTGAAATTTTTCAAAAATTTACTTATATAGAGATCTACCTATAACTCCACATTGTTGACCCTATCCCAAAATAATCATAATAGTTTAGTGCACATGACTTGAGAATTTCTTTTATAATTGTCATTTTATATAAAATAGAATTACACGGGCCGGCCTGGTGGCGCACTGCTACAGTGCGCCGCTTGGGAGCGTGGCGGTGCTCCCGCCGAGGGTTCGGATCCCACATGCAGATAAAAAAAAAAAAAAAAGGAAAAAAAAAAAATAGAATTACACTATTCATGCTTATTATTTGAAAATCTGCTTTATTTCCTCTTATATCTTCTCTTTTATTTTTGGTGGCTGGCTGGCACAGGGATCGAACCCTTGACCTTGGTGTTAATAGCACCCCACTCGAACCAACTGAGCTAACTGGCCAGCCCTCATCTTATATCTAGAAGATATTTTCAGGTTACTGCACAGACAGCCATCTTACTTTTTCTTTTCTTTTCTAAAAGCAGCATCATACCATGAAAAAAATAAAAAATAAAAATAAAATAAAAGCTGCATCCTGTTCCAGTGTACTGACAATTCATCATTTAATTAATCTCCTATTAATGGACATTTGGATTGTTTCCATTTTAAAAAATATTTTCAAACAAGACATCCTTTTACTTATGTCTTGGCATACTGTGTGAGCACTTTTGTAGGCTACATTCCTAGAAGTCAGAAGATATGATAAAATTTAATAGAGGGTAACAAATTGCTTTCCCAGAAGGTTACACTGATTTACACCCCCACCAGCAGTGGGTGAGAGTGCCTGTTTTCCTATACCCTTGCCAACAATAGGCACAATCAATCATTTTTATCTTTGCTAATCTGATTTGTAAAAAATGATATCTTGTTTTCATTTGCATCTTTGATATACTAGTGAGCATCTGCTCATAGGTTCATTGGCCTTTTTTCTGTGAACTGCCTTTTCACGTTCTTTCAAACATTTCTAAACACATTTAAAATTATTTTGGATTTATCATGAAAAGGCAATTCCTTCCTAATTAAGCTGTGGTTATGAGACTTTATTATTCCTACAACTTAAAGATGCTTTATGCAAGGGGTTTTATTTTGGAACAATGGAGAGGTTCTGGAACTAAACAGAAGTAATGGTGATTGCACAACACTGTGAACATACTAAATGCCTCAGTATTGCTCACTTTAAAATGGGTAGTTTTGGGCTGGTTGGTTAGCTCGCTTGGTCAGAGTGTAGTGCTGATAACACCAAGGTCCACGGTTTGATCCCTGTACTGGCCAGATGCCAAAAGAAAAATAAATAAATAAAATTAAAAGATGCTTGATGCTAATTTCAGATTGATCTTCAATAGGCACAAACTCCTGTGTGGCTAAAAGTCCTTCCTGCCTCTTTTCTCTGGTTAGCAACTGTTAGCAGGAACTTCAAGCCTGAGGCACACCATCCTTAATTCTCCTGCTCTACAAATTCAGAGTTTCTCAGGACCAGGCATATCTGTGGGATATTCTTTGTCCAAAAAGTGTGTCCATTAAAGAAGATGAACAAATAATCTGAAATCTTTCTAAAACTCTTCTTTATATATTCTTTCAAGTATCTTAAAAGTTTTTAAAAATTGTGCTGGATTTCTCTTCCTACCATTTGAAAAGGCATTTCTCACTGATTTTTCCTTGTGCTTTCTGGAAAAGAATTGTTAAAAAAAATAAATAAAAGACCCCAGGTGGTCTGGCCTCTTGGGGCCCTATCTTGTCTGAGATGCAAGACTGTCCTCAAGCATGGGGCCAGCTGCTGTCACTTCTCTAACTCTTCTCCCAGCAGGTCACCGAAGCCTTCTCACTTCCACTTTCTCCTGTGTCCATGCCTCCTTCTAGCCACACCAAGAGGAGCCAAACCACAGGCAGAAGCAGCTCCCCTCCAGGGCTGACCAGGTAGGATCCCAAAGCCAGGGCTGCATCAGGGCCCCAGAGTGCTAGGTTCCAGGGTCAAGTCCTGCCCTGCCCTGCCCAGCTGCTTGACCTTGGCCAAGTTATGCAGCCTTCCTGGACCTCCACAGGACAATACTGTCAGGGTTGTTGAGGACAAAATGGGAGGCAAGTGCAGGGCCTGGCGCAGAAGGTCGTACAGTACTCAGTGTTCATCATGAGGTGCAGACCCTGGCACCACAGATGTGGGATGACTTGGGAAGCTTTGGGTACCCTGGGCTTGGTCCTTCCACCTCCATCTACACTTCCCCTCTGGAGTCTTCTCTTAAACCCTCCTGAGCTCTTGACCTCCAGTCCAGCCTCCCCGTGACCTCCACACTCAAGAGTCTAATTTGTGTCCTCCCACATGGATGATGAGGCAGCACCTACACTTTCCTTGTCCAAACTCTGACTTGATGTGTCTCAAAACTGTGCTTGCCCTTGTCTTCCTCATGTCATAAAGGTCAGCTCCATTCTCCAGGCTGCTCAGCTGAAACCTCTGAGGTGTGTGAGGAAGCCTGCATGCTCACTCTATCGGCACATCCCTTTAGCTCTGTCTGCCGGACACCCCCGGAGCCTGACCCCTCCCCTGCTGAGCCTCAGGCACAGCCACGAAAAAAAAAAAGTTACCATCATTGAGTATTCACTATGAGCAAGAGAATGAGCTAAGTGCTCTAAAGACATCATGCCATTTAACCTCAGGATGCCCCTGCAAAGTGGTACTGTGGTGCCCATTTTACAGACGAGAAAAAAGATGCTCAGAGATGTTCAGAGTGGCTTGCCCAAGATCACACAGCTAAGAAGTGGTAGAGTAAAAATTCAAATTTAGGTTCACCGACTCCAAAGCCTGGACTCTTTTTTTTTTTTTTCCTTTTTGTCTTTTTTCGTGTCCGGCAACGGATCACAACCCTCAGTGTTG
>NW_007734891.1:34731-39951 GCF_000696425.1 Galeopterus variegatus
CTCTTTTTTTTTTTTTTTTCCTTTTTGTCTTTTTTCGTGTCCGGCAACGGATCACAACCCTCAGTGTTGCGCCCGCACCTCGCTCAGCCAGTGAGTGGGAACCGGTCTGTATGTGGGATCCGAACCCTCGGCGGGAGCGCCACCGCACTCCCAAGCGGCGCACTGTAGCAGTGCACCACTGGGCCGGCCCCAAAGCCTGGACTCTTACAGTTATGTTATACTGTGTCACTCACCATTATCTTACCGTTATCTTAGGAACGCTTCAAGAGTAGAAACTAATTTATATCTAAATCTCACTTGATAAATTAGCAGTCACAAATTAGCAGCCTGTTGAATTTGGCCCACAGGTATGTTTTGGTGGGCAGATCAGGATGGATGAATGGATGGAATAAAGGAAGGAAGGGGAGGAAAGGAAGTGGGGGGTGGAGAGGAGGGAGGGAGAGAGGAAGGAAACATATATTGATTCATTGACTTTGAATCCTTTCCCCTGGATCCTGGAACACCATGTATGCCACTGTCCCTGCCTTTCCCTCTCATCTCTCATCTTCTACTAGTTTTTGCTTTTTAGGTAACAGCCTGGTCCCAACCCTCTTGACAAAAATAAAGCGTTAGTAGGGTGGCTGAGTTTTCCATGCTGTTGGGAACACCGCCTCCCCTTGCCTTTCTATTGGCCACTTTCCAGAAGCCTCCTCAGGAAGGACAAGAATCCCTATGAGTGTCACAGCCATGTTAAGGCAAAATGCTGACTTTGGAGAAGATTATGATACTTTGCTATATACTCACTTTCTACAACAAACACTCCTACCAAGGACCTGGTGCTATGTAAGATGCCAGGGAAGTAACAAGAATGAGACACACACAGCCCTGGTGACCAGGTAAAGGAAAACTAAATAGCTCACCAACAGCCTGTCTCTCCCGAGGCTCAGCAGTCTAGGCTCATTGCTATCCAGATGAACCCCAAACAGGAGACTTTGGATGCTTTTGTGATGAGAGCGAAGTCTTGCTAAGTATTCCCAGATCCTTTGTCCATTTTTGACTATCACCATGTAAACAGCCACAGTAAAACTTACATCCTGAATGTGAGCAAAAGAGCAGATGTTATTCCTTTTTAAATTCTGTAACTTAATAATCATTATGCTTTTCATACTAATTTTGCTTTTAGAATAGTTTATCCAAAAAAAACCCTTTGTCTACTGAAGCAAGTAGTAAAACAATGCCCATTTTGCAGATGAGAAAATTAAGGATGAAAGTAGATAACTTATGAAGGTAGTGGAGGGAGAATGTATTTATCTGATGTTATGGTCTGACTCTCTTTTTCAAGTCCCTACCTCATTCCTGTGGAAAACCAAAAGCCTGACACTTTTTGCCTTTGTATTCCCTTCTCTTTGTCCAGTTACATAAAATAAAGATATGATTTTTTAAAAACAGTATGATGGCTGAGAGTGAACAGGTGGGAGGAGAGCCCAGCCTGCAGGGACACGGTGCCTGAGCTGTGTGCACCAGCACTGTGCTGGGGCGGCTTCTGGCTTTAAAGCACGGTATATACAAAGCATGAGGAAAGACGGGTTTAAATGAATGAAGATGCAGCTTTTCCCCTCCTGATGTAAAGACAGACCAAGAGAACTGGCAGGAGGGAGAGGTCAGGGGTCTGAGAAACTCTTTCCTAAAATCACCAGCCCTATTCACAAAGGAAGGAACAGAATCTGAAAAACTGGTGGAGGACGCTGCTTTGAGATCAATGAGAATGTCATCCTGTCAAAAATCAGAGGGGAAGATGAAGGAATGGAAGCAGAGACAGAGTTCCCCAAACCTAACAAACCCACAGGAGCCACCAGGGCAGCGGTATCCCAGTCCGGAAGTTCTGACGCACTGGTCTTGTTTTCGGACAAAAATCCTCCGACCTCTCCCACCTCTTTCTCTTTGTATAACAGCTTTATTGAGATATAATTCATATACCACATGATCCACCCACTTAAAACGCACTATCAATGGTTTTTAGTATATGGACAGAATTATGCATCCCTCACCACAAGTTTAGAGCATCTTCATCACCCCAAAAAGAAACCCCCACTTCCACCAGCCCCTCTTTCTTTTGGTTTTAAATATGGTTGCTGAGCCACTGGACAGCCATCATAGAAAATACTTACAGCAGTTGCCATATACTGGGAGTCATGGGAGAAGCTTATATGAGTCACACTGGTTCTGGAATATTTGAAAGGCTCTGGGATTTCACTTTCTAAAGACATTGCATCAAGAATGTAAACTGTCCCCTCTGTGAAGCCAGCTCCAAGAAGGGCTCCTGAAATGACAAGCCAGAGAATAATGATGGAAAAGGACTTCATGCACTCAAGAAATATCAAATCCATGCCAGGCTTTGTTCTGGTGCAGAGGAGACATATATGAACACAAAAATATCCTTATGTGGAGAAATAAACTGAAAAGTGTGACACTTTGGGATGAGCACTCTGTAGTAGGGCCAGAGTGCTGTGGGACCCTGAGAGAGAAGGTATCTCACTTAGCCTGGTAGGAAAGGTCGGGTCTGGAGAAACTTCCTGGAGCTGTAACAGGCAAAGGCATAGCCCCTTTGGGTCTGTTTTCAATTTGGAACTGATGATAGGCTGATAAAATGAAAATACCTTCAGGGTTGTAGGTTAGACTCTGGACTCCAAGCCCCTTCTCAAAGACCCTGCTGTAAAGGTATATTTTCTTTTCATAATCCCACACTTTGATCATCCCACAGACACTTCCAATGGCGATGATGGACTGATATGGGTGGCATGAGATGGCACAAATGGCATCCTTGGGCTCTTTGAATAACTTCTCAAGTTTGGTCCCATCTGTCGTTAAGTGGTACACCGTGGCATCAGATGTTCCAATGACAAGATTCCTGTTTGCCAAGGAGAGACCAGACAGTTATCAGTGTTTGCAGGAAATGGGGCACGCCAGCTATTCTGCTTCTAATTGCACATGAAACGTCTCTGTCGTCTGTAATTTAGTGACATTATTAACCCAACATCTCCAAAAATATACCACCAATAACCAACAGCCTCCATTTGCAAGTGAAAGAGCCCACTTTTCTACATGTAAATTGAGTCATTAAGTATGCAGATGGACAGTCAGTTGTACAATTAGCTAATCTGCACATGCAAATATTCATTTGTGTATGCAAATATGGAGTTTGGTGCACACATACAGATGTGCCTGTAAATACTGCAAGGGTAATTAAGCAGACTCACAGATAATTCAGTCTTGAAATGTTATGGCTATTAATTATCTAATGCCTTTAACCGCAGTGGTTAGGACAAGCTCAGTTTAGAGAAAGGAGATCAGTCTATAGTAAAGAACTTTAGACTCAACAGAGATAAGAGCTCAGGGATAAGAACTTTCCAGCTTCCAGTTACTAATGATTCTTAACATTAAAATAATGTTTAACAAATTTAGAAAATCAAATGGTGACTGTAATCAGCCTCTCAACAGAGATAAGAGCTCAGGGATAAGAACTTTCCAGCTTCCAGTTACTAATGATTCTTAATATTAAAATAATGTTTAACAAATTTAGAAAATCAAATGGTGACTGTAATCAGCCTAGGATATTCATCTAAAGCCAGGAAAGGATTGACTAGGAAGGCCAGGTCTCTCTTTTTCATATCCCAGGAGCAAGATGAACATTCCACTGCACACAAACAAAAAGAAGACATCAATCAATCATTTTTTTGACCGTTCAAATGACTAGATTCATTAACAACTTACCTTACAATAAAAAGGCCACCTTTTAAAGTGCAGTCTGGAGGAAAGTGTGATTTCTCTGTAGGAGTTGCCGGGGTCTTTGAAAAGGACAGAGTTCTTATGGAGTTCAGTTTAAAGTGACTGTACCAGTTAACAATGGACAGAGTGTGATCATAGAACTTAATGTTGCCCTTAATGTCACCTGTGACAATGTAGCTGAAATGGAGAATAACATCAGTTTGTTAAACAGCAGTAATAACTAGTACTATCTATTGAATACCTAATTATATGCCAGGCTCTGGACTCTAGGAATTATAAAAACTACATTAACACCATCCAATAAGGCTGATTTTACTGTTATCCCACTTTACATCTACAGAACTAAAGCTTAGAGAAGTAAAAAATTTGCTCAAGGCCCAGGGTTGCCAGATTTAGCAAATAACAATACAAGATGCCCAGTTAAACTGGAATCTCAGATAAGCAATGACTAATCTTTTAGTATAAATATATCCCAAATATTGCACGGGACATACTTGTATCTGGCAACCCTATCAGGGCCATGTGGCTAGACTATGCAGAAAATCCAGGTGTATCCAAAGCAAAGTCCATGCTCTCTGATACACTCTTCCCTGCCCTCCAAGATCAGCCATATATGATGGCAGTGGGCAGTGATTTACATTCTCTGCCATAAGACTACAGATGACAATAGAGAGAGTTGCTCTACCAGCAATCTGAAGTCACACAGGCTGGCAATGGGACACAAGCCGCTTTATAGGAAGGCACTGATGTTAGAGATCATAAAACCCCTACCCAGTCATCACAGCCAAAGGCAGTGCTGCATGACAAAATGGGTTTTATATCCAGTCCTCAGATCCATCCAAATGGGTTTGTTTTTTTAAGACTCTGACATAATTCTAATCATGGGGGGAGTAGGGAGATAAATTTTCTCTTATATATGCAGAGTGTTTAAATTGGGTTTCTGATTAATAAGCAAGGCAGGTGGGCAGAGTAATTGGCTAGAACATCTTTCACTGCCCTCTGCTGGACAGAAGCAGCAAAACTGGCCAAGAATTTTCAGAGACCTTTTCCTTCCTGGTCTATAGGTCCTGGCTGGGTTTTATTTAACATGGATGCAGACCCTCTGCTGGACAGAAGCAGCAAAACTGGCCAAGAATTTTCAGAGACCTTTTCCTTCCTGGGCTATAGGTCCTGGCTGGGTTTTATTTAACATGGATGCAGGAAAACCCAGGCCTGGTCTTCACTGGTTCCTAACCTCCAGCTCATTAAAAGTTGACCGCATCATCAATTGCAGTTCTACTACTGTCTTTTCGCACCACTGAGTAAGGACGACAATTTGCATTTCTCTTTGTAAAACCATGCCAGGACCTCACTGTTCCCCTGCATCAAAAAATGCAAATGAGGGCCGGCCCGGTGGCGCACTGCTACAGTGCGCCGCTTGGGAGCGTGGCGGCGCTCCCCCCCGAGGGTTCGGAT
>NW_007734891.1:40403-47145 GCF_000696425.1 Galeopterus variegatus
AAAAAAAAAAAAAAAAGGAAAAAAAAATGCAAATGAAAGCAAATGGGCTTTTTGAAAGTAGATGGCACAGTGACTCCAACCATATTGGGCAGCATCCTCATCATTAGGCAATTTTCTCTACACTTTTGAGAACTCTGCTCACACTCTAATGATGGCTGCCATTTACCTCAGGCTCCCCTATGCCAGGCTGCATGCTAAGAGTGTCACATGTCTTGTCTCAGAAAATCCAAAGATTGCTCTGAGAGAAACAGTATTGTTATGCCCATTTTACAGAAGGGACAATGGAGGTTCAGCAAGGTTAAGTCTCCTGTTCAAGGTCATGCAGCAAGAAAGGGATACAGCTGGAATGTGAACCCTGTTCTGAGGCTTTCAATTATCATCTGTGAGTCCTCACAGCCTCTCAAAATCAAAGAATTAGTGAATTTTATGAAGTTCTGGTGTACTTGATCTTTTCATAGTGGGTAAATGTTATTTTGTAATCAGACAAACAATATAGTTATTTGAGTTATTTTCTTAAATTATTTAAAGTATGTAAAATTTTGGGTACAAAATAAGTCTAATTAGCACAGAAGAAAAAAAAATCAGTTACTTTTTGTTTCACTATCACAAAGGGATTTTTTAACATAATGCATGCTCATGATTAAAAAAAACTTCAATTAATACAAAGAGGACTATAAAAGGAAGTAAATCCATCCCCAACCTTGTTCTCAGTTCTTTCTCAGAAGCAACCAATGTTCCCAGTTAGTTGTGATTCTTCTGAGAAATATTCTATGTACATACAAAATATGTGTATACATCCTAAACAATTTTTATAATCATCCATAGCTACTTTTGAATTAGGTTAATTACCTATCAACTGTAGTAAGCACGGTGATACCCTCTTTCTGCAAATGAACCAATTTACAAGGCTTGATATAGGGAAAGCCCAAAAAGGTGGCAGAAGACAATGGTGGGCGGTGTATGTCCCAGACAACCAGCTTCCCTTCCATTGTTGCTGAGAGGATTTGTGTTAAATTCAAATGGAAGACAGACTGGCTAAATTTTCCCACGAGCTTGTTGAAGGTCTGTGTTTCAAAAGACAGGTTTTGAGTTATCGTTGGTAATAAATACAAAACAAAGCATTTATCAACACGACATTTTATAATATTAGGCTGAAATATAGTGGGAAAAAGAGAATGGAAAAAATAATCACTAAAAACCGCCTCCCATGGATTGCCAGGGTCCAGGTAGTTCTGAACCTCTGACGGTTTGCTAAGAGCAAGTGAAGGGTTATGTACCGTGTTCAATTAAGCTGTTTGTTTAAAGCAAATGAAAGAGTAGTTAATCACATTTATACCTGTTCAACTCTCTTCTGGAGGTTTCAGAGAGTGATAAAGAAACTGATGTCTGTCATGAGCAAAAGCATGCTCCAGTTGTAAATACCATAAAATAATTCTTCCAGTCTCCTTTGATCATAAAGTATTTTCCCATCAGTAGAAATTATTTAAGCATTGGACATGAAATGCTCTGAATGAAACTCCTTATTAAATTTGTGCTATGTAAAATAAGGCACTATGCCATCTTCCTTAGACAGTATCTTAGAAATAAAGTATAGAAAGAACCCAGAGCAGTGATAAAGCCCCTCAGTGAATGTTTATGGAATGAATGAATGAAACTCAGCAATCAGTCACAGGGTACTCATACAGTAAATCTGCTGCCCCATTCTCTAATTATGCAGAGAAGATCCTAGGGTTTGGTTCTTTTGACTTGAACACAAAAGAATCAGTAAAATAATAATTAGTGAAGCAAGAGCATCAAGTTCTTCCTAAGACCAGCACTGTTTCAATACAAGGCATTTTTATCATATCAAACTACAATTCATGTTCATTAATAATGGATTCTGCATGTGTGAATTTACCTACTTGTTTGCTGCCAACAACAACAAAAGTCTGTTTTTAAGGAGAAACATACATAAAAAAAGGTTATGTATTGATCAGTTGATGAAAATGTGACTGGAGTTTCAAAAGAACCCAATCCCCTATTTCTCCTAGAAGGAACGGTTCAGTACTCGTTAATTTAGTGTTTGCAGAGACTATTTTGTTGTTGTTGTTGTTGTTGTTGTCCTTTTTGAGACCGGCCGCACCGCGCTCAGCCAGTGAGCGCTGTGAGCGCACCGATCATCCCTATATAGGATCCGAACCCACGGCGGGAGCGCTGCCGTGCTTCCCAGCGCCGCACCCTCCCAAGTGCGCCACGGGCTTGGCCCCGCAGAGACTTTATAGAACATAACTACCATGAATAAAGAGAACTCACTGTATTTTTTCACGGCGGGAGCGCTGCCGTGCTTCCCAGCGCCGCACCCTCCCGAGTGCGCCACGGGCTCGGCCCCGCAGAGACTTTATAGAACATAACTACCATGAATAAAGAGAACTCACTGTATTTTTTTGATACTTTCATTTATGAAACACGAAGTTTGCAGATAGAATAGTTTTTCCTTGTGTCTATCCATCTCATCTTTATTTTTCCTTTTGGCATGCCCTCTTTAAAAAATAAGTTTCTACAGAGGGGGAGGTGAGGGGGTGGAGAGGAACTGGTAAAGGGGCATGAAAATGAACTACAATGTATATTGAGAAGTAAAATAAAAATAAATAAAAAGAAATGAACAGCAAAAAATAAATAAATAAAAATAAGTTTCTACAACTCATACCATGAGAGAAGAAAGGAAGGAGAAAAATCATAATAAGGTGTTCAGTGAGGGAGATTACATGGGTATCAAATGCAGAAAATGCTACTGGAGACAGAACTCGAGTTCCACCTCAGATGCAGTAGCTTGAGGTAAGCAGGTAAGATAAAACTTTTTTTTTTTTTGTCCTTTTTGAGACCAGCTGCACCGCGCTCAGCCAGTGAGCGCTGTGAGCGCACCGGTCATCCCTATATAGGATCCAAACCCGCGGCGGGAGCGCTGCTGTGCTCCCAGCACCGCACTCTCCCGAGTGCGCCATGGGCTCGGCCCAAGATAAAACATTTTTTAAATATCTGGTTCGTCACGCCTAATACCAAATATCCAATATCATTTTTTATTATTTTGAAACTGAGCAGCTTTATATTTTATCCAGTCATGTTTAACTATTCTACTTACATCATTTCAAATTAACTTGCATTCTTTGTCAATATGCACATATACATTATAAAAGCCATCACTTTTTTGGATATTTTCTCATGGTAATTAACTTTTTTCTCCATAACATTTTATTTTTAACAATACCTCCATTATTTTCAACTGACAATTCAATATGAATAACGGACCCAAGTAAAGTTTTCAAATTATTTCCCAATGGTTTAATATCAAGAGATACAAAGAGCAGCCCAAAGCAACTAAGCTTGCACATATATATCTATTCTCCACAAAATCGGGTGTATAAAAATACAACAGGCATACTCACTTTTTCTGTTAAAAGCGGGGCACTGTGAGCAAGTATTCCTCTCTCTTCATTCTGGTAAGTACAGTAAAAATAATCACTACTAAAAAAAGACCTGGTTGCCAAAAGACAAATTACATGATAAAACCAAAACAGATACACCCAAACAAGGTCAGAGACTTGCAATAGCTACCAGTAAGAGAACCTGTTGCCTCAGAGAATATCTAAAAACACTGAAAGAAAAGCAATACATTAAAAAATGCCACAAATTATTGTGATTTTAAATGATAGTTAATGCGAATTGGAATTCTACATTAAGACTTTAAAACTTTATGATAAATACCTGAAGTAATGAATATCACTGACAATCAGCAATCCAATATGCTTTTGTTTTTGCTTTGCACTTTTATACTGAGGTAAAATTCACTTAACATAAAATTAACCATTTACTACTTTAAAGTGCACAATTCAGTGGCATTTAGTACATTCACAATGCTGTGCAACCACCACCTCTATCTAGTTCCAAGACATTTTCATCACCCCCAAAAGAAACCCCATACCTATTAGCAATCGCTCCCCATTCCTGCCGACCCTCAGCCCCTGGCAACTACCAATCTACTCTGTCCTTATGGGTTTGCCTGAACATTCTGGACATTCCATGTAAATGGAATCATACAATACCTGACTTTCTGTGTCTGGCTTCCTTCATTTAGCATCATGTTTTCAAGGCTCATCATGTTGTAGCATGTGTCAGTACTACACACAATAATATTCCATTGTGTCCATATATCACATTTTCTTTACATATTCTTCAACTGATGGACATTTGGTTTGTTTCTACCTTTTAGTTATTGCAAATAGTGCTGCTGCTATGTACATTTGTTTTGTTCTGTTTCGTTTTGTTTTGTTTCCAACTGGCTTGTCTAGGGATCCGAGTCCATGACCTTGGGGTTATACGGCTGCACTCTACCCAACTGCTAAACAGCCAGCCTGTGAACATTTTTACAGAAGTATTTTTTTAAGTGCCTGCTTTCAGTTCTTTCAGGTACATACCTAGGAATTGCTGAGTCATGTGGTAAATTCTGTTTCACTTTCAATGTTTTCTTAATCTCATGATTTTGCCCTGTGTTGGTATATCTCTCACTGATCTGTTCACTAATTCCTTTCTAAAAGGGAATAAAGTCCAAGGCCTCAAAAAAAACCCTATACTTTAGACCTATTAAATATTTGCCTCATTACTTTTAAAAATATTAAATGAAATTTAATTATTTGCTTCTGATTTAATATGCTAATTTCCAATGGTACTAAAATAAATACTATAATTAAATCAAAAACTTAATATGTATTTATTGCTTCCTAAGTAGATACTATATTGTTATATTAACAAAACATCTGTACTCAAAGAATGAACATATACTTGTACCCATATTTAAAACAAATATGGGCTGGCCCGGTGGCGCACTGCTACAGTGCGCCGCTTGGGAGCGCGGTGGCGCTCCCGCCGAGGGTTTGGATCCCACATACAGACCGGCCGCTCACTGCCTGAGCGAGTTGTGGGAGCAACACCGAGGGTTGCGATCCCGTTGCTGGTCCCTGTCCGGTACGGGCGCGACACTGAGGGTTGCGATCCGTTGCCGGACACGAAAAAAGACAAAAAGGAAAAAATAAATAAATAAAACAAATAAAAATATTTCTACTTACCCACAAATAATATATTGTTTGTATTCTACTATTGCTCACCAATTCTTTATTATTTGTTGGATTAAAAGTAAGGTAGTTCTGAAATGTAAAGTATGGAAATATATTACATGATAATAAATTTTCTACTTCTCTCTAGTTAAGCTGAATGCTAAAATTAAATAATAGTTTTAACTAAAATAAATAACTGAATAGAAATAAAAAACAGAAAAGACGTGGCATTTAGTAAGCAATGGGATTATCACTTATATACTGGTTGTTAAAATAGATAGTGTCAAATACGTTTCCTTTCTAGTCTTATTTATGATACTTCATCATCTATAAATTGGAACAGGCAAAAGTAAACCAGTATTCACCAATAACCTCCATTCTTGGACAAAGACTGTTGCGTACACATTTCTAAGTTTGACAAGGCCACAAGATATCTTGGAATGAATGCAAGATATAGGAAGGGGATTCTGATTCCTGATGAGGGTGAATAGCATGGGTTGCTGGATCCATTCCCAAAAATCAGCCCTGCAGAATCTATAGATGTGAGGGAAACATTAAATGCAGAAACTAAACAACAACAACAACCAAGTGTGAAAGTCCTAGGGAGACATAAGGTGTGTGTCTTGAGACATATATGGGAGGTGGGAGGCTGCAGTCTGACATGAAGGGCTGCAGGACGAGTGCATAGAGACAGACTGAGAAAAGCTTTGTAAGTTCCATTGCTGCCACTTCCAACCCATCTCCACACCTATTCCTTACCTATTACTTGCTGCATTACTGCAGGAATGTAAGCTACCAATGCCAGTATCTGATAATTAGTATCAGGATAGCAAGCCTGGTTGGGGTGAGAACTGATTAAAGCAGGTGCATAAACAAGACCTCAAAAAGACTGAAAATCAGCCTCAAATCAGCTCAATCTCTGACCACTCTGCCAAATGCCACCGTGTGTGTGTGTGTGCGTGTGTGTGTGTGTGTGTGTGTGTGTGTGTGTGTGTGTGGCTGGCTGGCTGGTACAGGAATCCCAACCCTTGACCCTTGACCTTGGTGTTATAACACCACACTCTAACCAACTGAGCCAACCAGCTAGCTAGTAAGTCTTCTATATTAGACCATTTCTGTTGCTTATAACAAAATACACAGGACTGGGTAATTTATAAAGAAAACAAAATTTATTGCTTAAGTTTCGGAGGCTGGGAAGTCCAAAGTCCAGGGAACACTTATGGTGAGGGTCTTCTTTTGGTGGTGGCTTTACAGCAAGGCAGGGGGTCTCACATGGTAGAAAATGGCAGAGCAGAGAGAATGAGAGACCAACTTCCTCATTCACTCTCCTTTTAAAGCCCTCAGAATCATGCCCCTGACCACCATTTCTAATCCATTCACTATGGCATGGTCTTACAATCTAATTAATCACCTCTTCAAGGCCCCACCTTTCAATTACCACAATAGGATTTCCCACTCTTTTTTTTTTTTTCTTTTTTGTCTTTTTTCGTGTCCAGCAATGGATCGCAACCCTCAGTGTCGCACCCGTACCGGACCGGGACCGGCAATGGGATTGCAACCCTCGGCACTGCGCCCGCACCTCGCTCAGCCAGTGAGTGGGAACCGGTCTGTATGTGGGATCCGAACCCTCGGCGGGAGCGCCGCCGCACTCCCAA
>NW_007734891.1:47775-52801 GCF_000696425.1 Galeopterus variegatus
TTGGGAGTGCGGCGGCGCTCCCGCCCGAGGGTTCGGATCCCACATACAGACCGGTTCCCGCTCACTGGCTGAGCGAGGCGCGGGAGCAACACCGAGGGTTGCGATCCCGTTGCCGGTCCCCGGTCCGGTACGGGGGCAACACTGAGGGTTGCGATCCGTTGCCGGACACAGAAAAAGACAAAAAAAAAAAATTACTCTGGCTGCTGTGGGAAGATTGTTAGGGGGTGAGGCAAGAGTGAGAGATCAGCAGGGAGGATGTTGTAGTTGGGCAGGTAGAGACGACTCTGCAGCCTGGACTAGGACGGTGGCAGTGGAAATGGGGAGAGGAAAGATTTTAGGATATAACATGGAAGAAAATAGCACTTAGTGCCTTGGGAATGAATGAGGATACCCAAGAAGAAAGCATATCAAGAAGAATAGGAAGAAGGGGAGCTCTTAGAACCAAATCCTGAGGAACGAAAGCATGCAAAGGAAAGAAAAAGAATCCACAAATGAGCCTGAGAAAGGATGGCCAGTGAGATAGCAGAAAAAGTGTCCTGTAAATCCACTGGGAAGGGTGTAACTACTGTTGAGACAAAGAATTAAAAAAAAAAGATTTAACAAGGTTCATTTGATTTGGGAACACTAGTGACCATGACAAGCACAGATTCAATGGAGTCATGGGAGGAAGGGTAGAAGACAGATAAAAAGAAGCAAAATGGTCATCATCAGTAGGATGGATAAATAAGTTGTAGTATACTCAAAACAATGAAAACTATACAGCAGTGAAATGAACGAATTATAGCTCAAGAATCAACATGGATGAATCTCAGAAACAATGTTGAGAAGATGAGGCAATAGAATATATTCCAAATATATAAAGGTCAAAACCAGGTGAAACTAAACAAGATAGTATTAAGAGATAGACACATCACTGGACAAAAGTATAAAGAAAGGCACGGAAATGCACAACACAAAATTTGGGATAGTAGTTAACCTTAGGGAGAAAGGCAGGGGATGAAATTGGCGAAGGGGAACAAAAAACTTCTAGGATTTAGGGAATGTTCTATTTTCTTTTTTTTGTCTTTTTTTTTTTTTTTTTTCCGTGTCCAGCAACGGACAACCCTCAGTGTCGCCCCTGCACCGGACCGGGACCGGCAACGGGATCGCAGCCCTCGGCGTTGCTCCCACGCCTCACTCAGCCAGTGAGCGGGAACCGGTCTGTATGTGGGATCCGAACCCTCGGCGGGAGCGCCGCCGTGCTTCCGGTCCCGGTCCAGTACGGGCGCGACACTGAGGGTTGTGATCCGTGGCTGGTCATGAAAAAAGACAAAAAGAAAAAAAAAAAAAGAAAAACCCACTCTAAACAGCCACATAAGGCTGGTGGTTACTGTATGAGTATTAATGGAACTTTAAGGACATTTTTTTCAGATGTAGGAGAAATGTTGGAGGAAAGGAGAGAAGAATGGGAATAAGGCTGTGTAATGATGTGTGTCTTCTTGAGTCTGGTCACCCAGACCCTCTGTTTGGGTTTTAGATCCTGCAAGCCAGGTATGTACTTATCCTAGTGCCTGGCACATACTAGGTACTCAATAAATGCATAACAAATGAAGGATGCAAGGATGAATGAGACAACGCAGAACAGCAGAGAGCAGTGATATAGGAAATCGAGATTTGATGTTAACTTTCTGGTGTCCTTGCCAAGTCACCTCATGTAAATTGAGAATAATAATAATAACTTCACTGTGTATATACCTCAATAGTTAGTTACAAGGTTAGCAGTTAAAAGCATGCTTCTTGAATAAGAAAGGCTGCTAGCGGGGTGACTTCAGGCAAATTATTTAATAATTAATAGTAGTATTCCACAGATATTATAATATCTCCTTGCTAGGTTGTTTGCATGGATTACGTGAGATAATGTAAGTAAAGAATTTAACAGAATCTAAGTAATAATAAATGCTTGAAAAATATTAGCTATTATTATTAAAGATAAAATGAGATCAGGGATATGAAAGTGTTTTAAAAATATCTCCTTGCTAGGTTGTTTGCATGTATTACGTGAGATAATGTAAGTAAAGAATTTAACAGAATCTAAGTAATAATAAATGCTTGAAAAAATATTAGCTATTATTATTAAAGATAAAATGAGATCAGGGATATGAAAGTGTTTTAAAAAGCTCTCCTGCGGAGCTGGCCGGTTAGCACAGTTGGTTAGAGCATGGTGCTGATAACACCAAGGTCCAGGGCTAGATCTCTGTACCAGCCAGCCACCAATAAATAAATAAATTAATTAATTAAAATAAAAAATAAAAAGCTCTACTGCACCATAGCAAAACTCCAGTGAAACTAAAAGTAGCTTTTGACCTGGCTTCAATGTAACTTTAGGTTGATGTTTCCAGGCTCAAATTGAACTTACCTGCAAACCATACTCTTTAGGGAGCTCGAGAGTACATGCTGGTGTTTCCACTGCTAAAGTCCACTTCCAGATGCACACTTTCTATAAGTGATAGCAGAGAGAGGAGCATAACAAGGTCTCTGAAGCCTGATGAAGTAACCTACACCTCCTGTGATGACACTGTTAACTTCAGGTAACTAAGCAAAGTACCATGAGCTAAGCCTCTATCAGGGAGGCCCTGACTTTGTGCTGTGGAGTCCAGTCATCTCCTGAGGACATCACAGACGCTATGCAGCCTCAGCAGAGCTGCCCATGGGGACACTCTGACAAGTTGGCCAGCTTGCTGAGGCTGACCCACAGAGCCCTTTACCTGGACTTCAGCATCTGAGATGGTTGCCAGATACTTGGCGTCGGGGGACATGGCTATTGCCCTGATGCCGTTACCTTCTGGGCAGCTGTCAAATATCGTGTGCACAGGAATACTGCAAAACAGGACAAGAAGGTACAGCACTTGCTGAGGGCTCCTCAGCTTCCCAGAGGGGCCCAGAGCAGGTCTGAGCTCAGGTGAAACCTTCCAAAAACATAACGAAATGTGATGTATCCATAAAAAGGATATTATTCAGCCATAAAAAGAACAAAGTACAGATGCATGCTACAACATGGATGAACCTTGAAAACATTATGCTAAGTGAAAGAAGCCAGACAAAAAAAGCCACATATCATCAAAAGATTCCATTTATATGAAATGTCCAGAATAGGAAAATCCACAGAGACAGAATGCAGATTGGTGGTTGCTGGGGGCTGGGGGGAGAAAGGAATAACTGCTCATGAGTAACTGCTCATGGGGGTAGGGTTTCCTTTGGGGTGATAAAAATGTTTTGGAACTAGACAGACGTGATGGTTGCACAACATTGTGAATGTACTCAATGCCACCGAACCGTATGCTTGAAAACGGTTAATTTTGTGTTATGTGAATTTTACCTCGGTAGTAACAATAAAGAGCCTAACTCAGGGCAATACAAAGGTACTTCGAAAAGTTTGTGAGAAATACAATGAAAAGATAATATGAATCTTTCCATGAACTTTTTGAAGACACAAACACGCTGTTTGTGCTCTTCATGAGCTCTAGTCTCTCAGTCACCTGTTACTGGGTACTGGTTCTGTGTCAGGTTATACCAGGCACGAAGGATGCAAATGTGAAAAAGGACAACAAGGACAATGTCCCAGCCCTAAGGAAAATGGGTGCTGTCCGACATAAGCGGAAATATAAATGAGCACAACCTTTCTAGACAGTAATTTGGCTGTATCAAAATTTTAAATGCACATAATCTATGGCCCAGAAATTCCACTCCTACAACTTTTTCCTAGAGAAGTAATAGCAAAAATAAACAAAGATAAAGGAAAACTCCTGGTCATCATGGCACTGCTTTAATGGCGTAAATGAAATAACACAAATATCTGTTAATGCATGAATTGTTAAAAAATATTATGGCATAACCACATACGAAAAACTATGCTGCCTTCAAAAAGAATGAGGTAGATCTGGGAAACTGACCAACATTTTGCGAAAAAAGCAAATTGCAAAACAATAAAATTACATGACATTTAAATATCTAAGAGAGCCAAAGAATGCAAGATACAATGGAAGCGATGATGGAAATAAGTCATAATGTGGGGGGCGGCATCTGTTGACTTCCATTGAAAGGGAAGAGTGGGTGGTAGTTAAGACTCAAGCCAGGCACGTGGGCTATGTGGCTCCCATTTTCTTTCGTTATGGGGTCCTTGTTACAGCGAATATAAACAGGCCTCAGTATGTCACATCAGTGTCCCAATTGGCTGGAACCACGTCTGTGTCCCACCTGACGGCCTCTCTGGTTCTCTACCACTTGAGAAACTTCATTCTACTGAGAAGCCCCAAAAATTTACTTGGGAAGGCAATCCCAAAATTATTGGGAATGACACAATGAAGTCTTTAGTGGGAAAATGTATCTTATCCCTGGATATATTTAGAATTAAATATAGAGAAGATGAAGTCAGTTGGACCTGTACTATTAACATTTGTGGTAAGAGAATTTGACATTTTCTCAGGAATGCATAATGTTTAAGAGAATTTGACATACCAGAGTCTCTAAAAGATCAGATTTGAGATTCTAATTTAAAATATGTAGCTGATTTAGGCTTTTGATTTTAAATTAAAATCATACATGTTTTATAAACAATATAAAAACACTTAAGAGACTTAAGATTTACCATATTTATGTCTAATTATTAGATTTACAAGAATTATGTACTAGTGAAGGATCTGTTTGTTAATCAGACTATTAAAGAATGTAAAAATAAAACTGAATATATTAAATTTCTAAATGCAATTTAAAAGGTTTTTTTTGTTTGTTTGTTTGTTTCCTTTTTGTCTTTTTTTCGTGTCCGGCAACGGACCGCAACCCTCAGTGTCGCGCCCGTACTAAAGAATGTAAAAATAAAACCGAATATATTAAATTTCTAAATGCAATTTAAAAGGTTTTTTTTTGTTTGTTTGTTTGTTTCCTTTTTGTCTTTTTTTCATGTCCGGCAACGGACCGCAACCCTCAGTGTCGCGCCCGGACCGGACCGGGACCGGCAACGGGATCGCAACCCTCGGTGCTGCGCCCGCCC
>NW_007734891.1:53286-57185 GCF_000696425.1 Galeopterus variegatus
GCGGGCGCAGCACCGAGGGTTGCGATCCCGTTGCCGGTCCCGGTCCAGTACGGGCGCGACACTGAGGGTTGTGATCCGTTGCCGGACACGAAAAAAAGACAAAAAGGAAAAAAAAAATGTTCTGGAAATAGTGGTGACGGTTGTACAGACTGTGAATGTAATTTATGCCACTGAATTATACATTTGAAAATGGTTAAAATGTCATGGAGAATGGGTTGAAGATTGAACTTGCACAGATCAGTTAGGAGGTCACTGCAACAGCCCAGGCAAGAAAGGAGCGGCAGAGGCAGAGGCTTTGGGGATGAATTCAGAAGTCCCTCGGGGGTAGACGCAACAGGACTTCTGCACATTCTAGCAGGAGATGCCCATGGGACATCCAGGGGATATCCTCCAGCAGCTTCCTCAGCAGTAAGGAGAGGAAAACACTGAGAGGGTCATTGAGATTAGGATGCTGTGGTTTCAGGTTCTGACTCTGCTCCTCCCTGGCAACAGCACCCTCATCACCTCAGGCCATATTCAAGAAGTGGCCAGGAGAAGGTGAGTCTGAGAAGAAACTAGAAGAAACAGACAATAACAGATGGGAACCAGGGGAATGTGGTATCAGAGAAGGAAACAGAGTGTTAGATGCCACCGAGAAGTCAATAAAGATGAAAATCAGGATTGGGTAATTTGGCCCTCTGGTGGTCCTGGTGGGGAGCCGTTCCTGTGTCCCTCACTTCAGAACATTAAACATAACTTCTTACTAATCTCCTTGTGCATCTGGATTTACTTGTTGACTCCCCGCCTTTTCTTCCTACACACACACACACACAACCAGGGGCCTTACAATGTTGTCAATGAATCTAGAACTGCTCTTTGCCTCCAGGCCCAGCAATTAAGAAAGAAAACCCACCAATGAATACCTGCCATGGGCCAGGCACTGTGCGCTATTGAACTTACCATCCTGTGAGGTAACTATAATGGGTTGAACAACATCCCACCAAAATTCACGTGTACCCAGAACCTCAAAATATGACCTTATTTGGAAATAGGGTCTTTGTGGATGTAGTTAGTTAAGATGAGGTCATAGTAGATTAAGGTGGGCCTTAAATCTAATGATTGGTGTCCCGTTGAAGAAAAGACACACAGAGACACAGAGGGGAAAACTCCCTGGGAAGATGGAGGCAGAGATTGGAGTGATGCATTCACAAACCAAAGAACACCAAGGATCACCAGCCACCAGCAGAAGCTGGGGGAGAGGCCTGGACCAGATTCTCCCTCAGAGCCCCCAGAAGGAGCCAACCCTACTGACACCTTGATTTCAGACTTTGGGCCTCCAGAACTGTGAGAGAGTAAATTTCTGTTAATTTGAGCCACCCAGTTTGTGGTAATTTGTTACAGCAGCCTGAGGAAAGGAAAGCAGTAGGCAATATTATCCTTTTTTTTCACAGATGGGGAAAGTTGCTGCATTTCTCTGGGCCTCCAAATCACACAGCTAGAAAATAGCAGAGTTGGGGCAGAAGCCCAGGTCAACTGCAGAGCCTGCAGTCACTCCTTGCTCCCTGCCACGCTGCTCTTTCATGACACTCTGGAGTCCCCTGGGCTCCTCTCCAACGTGGGCAAGCCACCACAAGTCACACTCCTGATGCCCATCCCTGCTCTGCCCAGCACTGCTGGCCAAGGTGGCACCACGCGCTGATAGATCCTCTGCAGGTTGGCGTGTTTTATGTTCAACTAGGCCCTCCCCGGAACTCAACGCTTCTTTCCTTCCACTTTGGTGGGCCTCAGCTGCACTTCCACTGATTACACTAAGCCACGTGCCCACATTTCAAATCCCAGCCCCATTCCCAGTCACGCTTAACAAACCCACCAGCCTCCTGCATTAGAGCTGTTGCTACAAGCTCAGCCTCACGGCATGTCCCCAGTTGCCTGGGTATCTTCTTGCCTGGCCGCTTCTCAAACTCTCTGTAAAGGACTTTCTTAAAAACTTTCTTTCCACTGCAGACCAATACTTTTACAAAAAAAAATGGCCTAGCAAGATCAAATTGCTACAGAAGTTCCCAAATGCTTCTCTCACTTTCTGTAAAGGACTTTCTTAAAAACTTTCTTTCCACTGCAGACCAATACTTTTACAAAACAAAAATGGCCTAGCAAGATCAAATTGCTACAGAAGTTCCCAAATGCTTCTCTCACTTTCTGTACTTCTTGTTCTGCATGGGCCAGGGCCAGCTGGCAGGTCACCTTGGTCTCTGGATCACACTTGGAGTAGCACTGCTCTAGCCCACAGAAATTCCACCATTCCTTGTCTGATGCACTGTCAGAAAAGGGGCCATAAAGCCGAATTTTCTGACTTAGGAAAAAGGGCAATATAGGATGGCAACCTGGCAGGAGAGAGGCGGGGAATGAGTTACACAAGCAGACAGAAGGAGGGTACAGAACCTGGCTCTCTGCACCTGGGCTCCAGTGCCTGACTCTCAGGTCACAAGCCCTCCTGTCATTACCCTTGGCTGCTCTGCCATATTTGACTCAAACGACATGCCATTTTCCCAAGTTAAAAACTTGTACTCCTTTCTCAGACATTAGAGTGTGTCAAAAGGCTATACTGGTCTTACAAGAAAACATCAAACACATTCTAATAGAGGGGCACCCTACAAAGTCCCTGGCCAGTGCTCTTCAAAACTGTCAAGGTCATCAAAAACAAGGAAAGTCTGAGAAACTGCCACAGCCAAGAGGAACCTAAAGAGACATAATAACTAATATAATGTGGTATCCTGGATTAGATCCTGGGACAGAAAAAGGACATTAGGAATGGAAAAGTTAGATAGCACCAGGGGAAGCTGAACCCAGCCACAGCCAGGTAAAGAGCAAACCAAAAACCGTTTCCACATGGGTAGCCCACCATAGCCACTGCAATTGCCATGGCTGCCACAAAAGCAGCTAGTTGCTATAGCAGTAGTCACAGCCACTGTGCAAATGGCTTGCCACTTGACTGCACTGACATAAGGAGAGTCACCAGTGGAGACCAAAAAAAAAGAAGAGGTCTTCTTGGTCCTCTCTGCCCACAAAGCACACTCCAGAGTAACTGAAGAAGCATCTGCTCTATGATAATAGTGGGGGACCTGAACACACTCTCTCAGTACTGGACAGATCATCTAGGCAATAAATCAATAAAGAAACAGTCAATCTATAAGAAGAAGAGAACAAGTCTATGGTTATTAGAGAAAGGAGATTGGTTAAGGGGCATAAAGAATAAGTATGATTTGTAATAATGAATATGCTAATAAAAAAAAAGAAAAGTTAGGTAGCTGTATTAGTCCATTTCTGTTGCTTATCACAAAATACCTGGAACTGGGTGATTCATAAAGAAAACGATATCTGTTGCTTACAGTTTCTGAGGGTGGGAAGTCCAAAGTCCATCTGGTGGTGGCAACAGTGACCCAGGGGTCTCACAATGCAGGATGATGGAAGCAGAGAGAGCAGAGAGAGGAAGAGACCAACATCCTCATTCACTCTCCGTTTAAAGCCCTCCAAACCAAGCCTATGACCACCATTTTTAATCCATTCACTACTGCATGGTCCTACAACCTAATCACCTCTTCAAGGTACCACCTTTCAATTACCGTAATAGGATTTCCTACCACCTTTCAATTATCGTAATAGGATTTCCCATCCTCAACAGTTATAGTGGGGATTAAGCTTCTAATATATGAAACTTGGGGACACAATTCAAGCTTCAGTGAGTTTTGGAGGGACTTAATTCAATCCACTACAATAGCAAAAAAAAAAAAAAAAAAGGACATTAGGGATAAACTAAGCAAATCGGAATAAACTCTGGATATTAGTTACTAATAATGTATCAATACTGGTTAATTAGTTATAACAAACGAACTTTACTAATGTAAGATGTAAATAATAGGGGA
>NW_007734891.1:58185-67634 GCF_000696425.1 Galeopterus variegatus
CCCCAAAAAAAAAAAAAAAAAAAAAAAAAAAAAGGACATTAGGGATAAACTAAGCAAATCGGAATAAACTCTGGATATTAGTTACTAATAATGTATCAATACTGGTTAATTAGTTATAACAAACGAACTTTACTAATGTAAGATGTAAATAATAGGGGAAACTAGGTGTGGGGTATGGGAACTCTCTATACTATCTTCTCAATTTTTCTGTAAATCTAAAACTTTTCTAAAAAATAAAAGTCTATTAATCAAAATTTTAAAAAGGCAATGGTGGGCTGCAGGCAGAGGGGAGTTGTTGGAAGTAGAGAGAGATTGCAGGGGAACAGCAGCTGTGGAAAGCCTCCCATCATTAACACATCTAAAACTATGTGAGGGCAATGGATAGAACACACCCGACAAGAAATGTATTAACAGAAGGGAGGATGGGCAGCATGAAACATGAATGGAGAGCTGGGAAGGCAGGGATACTTGGTGGTGACCATTAAGAACTGCCCAGAAGAGGCAGCTTGACCAGCGACTTGCAAATCTATCCTACATGTGAAAGTAATGTCTCTCACTGTAAATGACAGATTTGGCATCTGGTTTATGCTTTGAGCTTGTGTGAGCTGGGTTAGTGTGACTCAGCCTCCCTCAGCATGGCCTACTCAGGGACACCAATAAACCAAGTTTCTAGGCACCAGTATTATTCATTTTTTGCTCAGTCACAGTGGCAGGTACTCTATAGATATTAGGGAGAAAAAAAAGTGACTATACAAAGCCTACCCTGTGAAGGAGTCCCATATAATTATCAGGCAGTCTGGCCCTTTGTCTGCTGTGGCGATCCACCGCCTGTCTTCACTGATGCAGACGCAGGAGATGATATTAGGGTGGCCCTGTGGAAATGGAGAGGAGATGCTTTCAAGCATCCAGGATGTGGCCCAGCCTTGGGCACCGTCAGGAAAGACTGGGCTCCCACAGAGAGATCTGAGCTCCTTTCAAGGATCATCTGGCTAAAAATTCTACTCCCATTGACCTCCTCTGGAGTTTCTCCTTCTCTTCAAACTTTCTTTCCCTCAAAACACCTGAAGGATGCACTCCCCACAGGAACAATGGTTCCCTAGGGGTCAAGGCATGAACCCAACTCCCAATGCAGGTTGAGAATAAATTTCTGGCCTCTCCCCTCCCCCTGAGCCCCCTTGGTCCCTGCTGCCAGCCTCATCCCCCTAGAACACTGTTCACATCAGGTCACTAAGCAGCTCTGGGGCAAAAGGCTCCTACTGGTCTCTCTCCTTCCACAGTTATCCTCCTACAATCCTTTCCCAAACAACCGAGGAATCTTCTGGAAACAAACTCCCTTCCAGGAAATGAATGGCCCCTGCTTCCCTCCTTCTTCATTTCCCTCACTCACTGTGCACCAGCCACACCAGCCTTCTTTCTGAGCCTCACACACAAGGCCCCCAGCACTTGGAGCTCCCTCTATCTGGAATGTTCTTCCCCCAAACTGTCCTTGATTGGCTCATTCTCACCCTTCAGGTCTTAGCAGAAACAGCACTTTTTTAGTCCCTGCCCACCCAATCTAAAGTAAGTCTCTTCTCACCCAGATTTTTCTCTCTTAGAGCAGTTTCTCATTTCCTTTAGAGCACTGGTAACAATTTGTAATCATATATCTATGTGCTCACTTGTTTAATGTCTAGCTCCATACTAGACTGCAAGTTCCATGAGGGCAGGGACTAGATCTGTTTTGTTCATGACTACAGACCCATAACCTAAAACATAGTGGTCATGATAAATATCTGTGGAATGAATGAATGGTCAAGGCCATTCCCAGCCATTTGATCCTAGTGAGGCTGAATTCCTGCAGGGCATGCTCTCTCCACCCATCTGGCCATTCCCACTCCTCCCCAACTATTTGAGCCTGCCCACGACAAACTCTCCCTTCTTCTGCTACCAGTACTGTGCTCAGTGCTGCATATTCACTTAAGCTCCAAGGAGAGCTGCATTCGTGTGTATTTCTAGACTTCTAGAAAGTAAATTCCCTATGTTGTGCCTATGTGTCTTGGATCCCTGGCACAATGCTGAGAACTCACTGGGCTCCTGGTAAATACTTTGTGATGTTTTTGAACTGGGCATTGACTAAGGAAGGTCCTATAAAAATACACATCAATTGAAAGGATAACATGGAACTGTTTACCAGGTCAATTAGTGGAAAGTCAGACACCAAGAAATAGGACATTTGGATAAGTAAATGATGAAAATGAAAGGGGTCAAAAGTGTCAGGAATAGGGCTGGCCCAGTTGCGCACTGCTACGGTGCGCTGCTTGGGAAACGCGGCGGCGCTCCCGCCGAGGGTTCGGATCCCACATACAGACCGGCAGCTCACTGGCTGAGTTCTGTGGAGACATGGTCTACATAGTCCACAGTTTTGCAGAAATGTAAAAAATATAAATGTTTTAAATTTTTATAACTATAAAATTAACATCAACTGCTGTTTGTAAACTGATTCTAATTAGAATCAGAGAGACAATGAAAACTCACATGTGTTTCTAAAGACAGCATTTGCTGTAGTTCAAAGGAGAGGTTAGAAAGTATGACAGTGATAGAATGAAGCCAGCCCTCCAGATATAAAACAAATGCTGTATGCAAGTTAAAGACAACCTCTTTTATTTTCAGGAAGAAAAACCCTGCATACCTGAAGGTGGTGCTGATTATTCCTGAAAACATTGTAGAGGACCGCAGTGTGGGCACAAACGTACAGAAGAACTCTCTGGTTTTCATCTCGAATATAGTAAACAGGAAGAGAACTGTTCCATCCATACAGCCAGGTCATAGTCTGGAAGACAAAGGTAAAACTAGCAAGGCACAATAGTGTGCTGAGCCCAGACCTACGGCTTTAGGTGCTCCTGGCACGAGTCCCTGGAGGAGAAGGATTTCACATCAACAGTCCACTGAAGAGAAACCATTTTAAAAAGAAAGCCCTCATCAGCAGGCTACAACATGGATGAACCTTGAAAACATGATGCTAAGTGAAAGAAGCCAGTCACAAAAGGCCACATATTGTATGGTTCCATATATACAAAATGTCCAGAATAGGCAAATCCATAGAGACAGAAAATAGATCAGTAATTGCCAGGGGCTGGGGCGATATGGAATGGGGAATGACGGCTAAATGGTTATGGGGTTTCTTTTGGGGGTGATGAAGACATTCTGGAATTAGATAGTGGCTATGGTTGCACAACACTGTGAATATGATAAAAATCAATAAATTGTATGCTTTAAAAGGATGAATTTGGGCCGAGCCCGTGGCGCACTTGGGAGAGTGCGGCGCTGGGAGTGCAGCGGCACTCCCGCTGCGGGTTCGGATCCTATATAGGGGGTATGCTTTAAAAGGATGAATTTGGGCCGAGCCCGTGGCGCACTTGGGAGAGTGCGGCGCTGGGAGTGCAGCGGCACTCCCACTGCGGGTTCGGATCCTATATAGGGATGACCGGTGCGCTCACAGTGCTCACTGGCTGAGCGCAGTGTGGCCGGTCTCAAAAAGGACAAAAAAATAAAAATAAAAAATAAAAGGGTGAATTTACAAGGATGTGGAGAAATTGGAAACTTTGTGCACTGCTGGTGGGAATGTAACATGATATAGCCTCTGTGGAAAACTGTACAGCTTTCCTCAAAAAATTGAAAATAGAATTACCTAATGATTCAGCAATTAAATTTCTGGTTATATACCCAAAAGATCTGCAGATACTCAAAAGATATTTGTACACCCATGTTCATAGAAACATTTGTCACAATAGCCAAAAGGTGGAAGCAACTCAAATGTCCATTAACAGATGAATAGATAAACAAAGTGGATAAACAAATGAATAATTTTAATTGTATATTCAACCTTAAAATGGAAGGAAATTCTTTTACACACGCTACAACATGGATTAACCTTGAAAACACTATGTTAAGTTAAATAAGCTAGTCACAAAAGGACAAATACTGTTATGATTCCACTTATATGACATACCTAGAGTAGTCAAATCCATAGAGACAGAAAGTAGAAGGGTGGGTGCCAGGGGCTTTGGGAAGGAGGGTACGGGGTATCATTGTTTGATGGTGCAGTTTCAATTGTGCAAGATGAAAGAATTCTGGAGATGGATGGTGGTGATGGCTGCACAACGATGTGAATGTACTTAATGCAAATGAACTGAAGACTTAGAATGGTTAAGATGGCAAATTTTATGTTCTGTGTATTTTACCACAATTAAAATTTTTAGGCTGGCTAGTTAGCTCACTTGGTTAGAGCACGGTGCTGATAACACTAAGGTCAAGAGTTCAGATGCCCTTACTACCAGCTGCCAAAAAAAATGAAAAATAAATAAAAATATAAAGGAGCAAAAAGATTATTCAAAAAAAAAATTTAAAGGGTGAATTTTATGGCATGTGAATTAGATCTCCATTAAAAAAGAATAGAAAGTCTTCAACAGTAGATAGAAATAACTTCCTGTTTTTCTACTACCCAGGACCCAGACCTCTGCTGGCACCAGATACATAGTAAGCACCTAATGTTGTGAAATTCCATTAACTTCCTGGAGACATGTAAAACAGACAAGTTATAATAAAGTCATTAAGTAACTGTATAAGAAAGGCAATTATTCAGCCTGGGTTTTCGGTTCTCATATACCATTTTTCCTGGAAGGTAAAGGATAAGGAGACAAAATTGCCTTAGAAGAATGAAAAATTCCATATTGTATTGCCAGGAATAAACCCGAAATAAAAATTTTATGAAATGAAAAATAATAAGTACTATATAAATCTGACTACTGCTTTTAATTCAATAGTAGTTTATTTTTGTAGAAATTTTGTGTTCAAAGTCTTTTACAAAAATTAAGGGTAAACAAACTGTGGTACATCCATCAAAAAGACATGGAGAAACCTTGAATGCATATTGCTAAGTGAAAGAAGCCAGTCTGAAAAGGCTACATACTACATGATTCCAACTACATGATATTCTGGAAAAAGCAAAACTATGGAGAGTAAAATGATCAGTGGTTGGCAGGGCTCAGGGGGCGGGAGGGAGAGAGGGAGGTTGAACAGGTGGAGTGTGGGGGTTTGGGGCAGTGAATCTATTCTGTATGATACTGGAATGGTGGCTATACGTCAGCCCAATAATTATTATTATTTTAAAAATTATTATAAAATAATATTTTAAAAATTAACTAGGGTCAATAAATCAAATGCAAGAGAGTGTTGAAAGTGATGAGTAAGTGATGAGTTGCTAAAAATCAGTGAATTATACTGGAGTATAGAAACAAAATTTGGTAAGTTTCCTTTCTTATCTCTGAAGAATACTTATAAAGTTAAATTGATATACCATATACTTCTCCCCAAGACAGACACAGCTGATAATGTGGCTGTTTTCTCTCTCCTACATTCTTCATTCCCCATCCTCTCCTGTTTCCATCTGCTCATTCCCTATAATTTATGTTTATATTTAGATCTCTTAATGTGTGGGTGTGAGTGGTAGAATTATGGAATCATAATGGTCTCAAGTTGCAACTTCTAGGAACAGAATTATTTAATATTTGGCTGGTTCTTAGAAGCTGATTTATTCAAATGACACTGTTCTTTTGGAAACTTGATAATACTAAAAGGATCATCTCATTCATCCTGGAAATTTATTTTGCCATTTAACAAATTAGCTATTAAAAAAAAAAATCATTCCTCGGGCCGAGCCCGTGGTGCACTTGGGAGAGTGTGGCGCTGGGAGCGCAGCAGCGCTCCTGCCAGCGGGTTCGGATCCTATATAGGGATGACTGGTGCGCTCACAGCGCTCACTGGCTGAGCGCGGTGCGGCTGGTCTCAAAAAGGACAAAAAACAAAAACAAAAACAAAAACAAATCATTCCTCAACAGACCCCTGTCTTCAGCTAAAACAGCTCTTCCAAGATCAAAACTGGGCTAACTTCATTCAGTAGTAACAGAACTATCTTACTCCAGCAGTGTTCACAATTACTGAAATCACATAATATTAAACACCACGTTTTGCACCAGTTCTGACATTCATGGCAAGTGATCATGGAGACAGCCACAACTTACATCAATTTTTTTCTAAAATATGGTGATCTGGAAAACAAAACTTTAAAACCAGATTTCTCTATATTTGATATTCATAAGGCTCCTTCTCATAAATACATAATTATTTTGTTTCTTAGCTGGAGATGGGAGCACTGAGTTATAGGCCTTCGGACTAAGGCAAGGGCCCCAAAGGAAAAGCAGGATGCTGCAGGCACAAGAGAGATGGAGGAGCATGTTCACTGTACACGTTTTGTGAGAGCAAGAAATTAAAAGCAACATAAATGGCCATCGAGAGGGGAACAGTTAAATTTAAAGAGAGGAAGTAGAGCTACACACACTGACATAAGAAACCTTCCAAGACAAATTCAGTGGAAAAACATTTTGCAGAAATGCAGAATATCTCCCAGGGAAAAACAAGACAAAAACTAAATGGGAGCCTTGTGTGTGTGTGCAAGCACCCACACACATGCATGAGCTCAAAGATAACATCTTTGTGCATGCACAGTAAAGGTCAGGCAAGATACAAGGTTATACCAAGCTGTAACAGTAGATATCACAGGGAAATGGGATTGGGGTGGGAGTGCATGTGAGAAGAGGAATCTTTGCCTTCAAACACGTATGTGTTGTCTGAATGTTTTACAAAAAGCACTGATTGGTTTTAACAAAAAGAAAAATTAATAAAGGAAAAAGACAAGGAAAGGAAAAGAAAAAGGAAGAACAAAGAAGGTACACTCAAAAAGCTCAAGAAATTTGAAAAGGGAGCCAGCCTAGAAAAGTTTTGGATCCACAGTGAGACTAAGTCTAACAGGAGACCCCAACCCAGGGAGTGGCTCTTGTCAAGTCCGGCAGCTGGGGCCCTGACACAAAGAATACTCACTCTCATAAGCGATATTATCTGATTTCTTAATAGCTGGCTAAACAAGACAAAGTCCTTCATGGGCCCTAAAACTCAGTGATTCTTTCTCTCAGACTGGAGAGAACTTATAACTCCACTGCCAAATCTACAGAAGGTTTTCAGTTATCTTCATTTCCCTCTAGACATCTTTCCATTATCATAATCATCATCAATACTTATCAAGTGCTTACTATATGTTAGGAACAACATTAAATACTTTATATACACTCAATCACTTCCAAACCTTCCAAAGGCATGAATCTACAGGGGAAGAGAAAAAAAGAAAAGAAAAAGGATGAATCCTGGGCCGGCACGGTGGCGCACTGGATAGTGCGCCGCTTGGGAAGTGCGGCGGCGCTCCCGCCCGAGGGTTCGGATCCCACATACAGACCGGTTCCCGGGCTGAGCAAGGCGCAGGAGCAACACCGAGGGTTGCAATCCCGTTGCCGGTTCCCGGTCCGGTAAGGGGGCAACACTGAGGGTTGCGATCCGTTGCCGGACACGGAAAAAAGACAAAAAAAAAAAGGATGAATCCTAGGATACAATTTTCAGAAAGCAGCAGATGGAGGAAGAAGGAAAAAACCCCTCCTCTTCCTTCTCTTGGTAAATGATAATATTTTTATTCCTCACAGATGGTGCCTCCCTGGAATATTTTCAGTAGCAGCAAAGGCAGAGTCCTTTGGCCCGCCTGGTGCTTCTTGCAGTCGCTTTCACTTTTGCCATGCCTTTCACTTTCTGACCATCTTGGAATGAATCATTTGGGGAGCATGTAAAGGTATCAACCCAGTGAAGGCAGAAGAGGTGAGGCAAAAAGGGGAAAGGGAGGAACTGGTGGAGCGAAGGCGTATTGCAAGAGAGAGAGGAGAGGGGAGGGGAGAGAGAAAGGAAGAGGAGAGGGAGGGGAGGGACAGGGAGGAGGAGAGAGGGAAGGAAAGACAGGGAGAGGGAGAGGGATTGATTCTGAGCCTCCCACACAAAATAGCACCCTCTGCAGCAGACAAACTATGTCCGGAATTTCCTGCCTGCTGAGCAACACTATTGAACCCAGATGCAGCGTTCAAGTTCATGTTCTGTCACACATGTCCAAACAGAGCTCTTAACTGAACTTTAAAAGACACAAGTCCATTTTTAGTTTAAAAAGTATCTTTCTGGTAGTATTTTTTCCTCTACATGCATAAAATTCCCCTATTCCACAATACTCTCAAAGCACTGGGGGAATTAAATAGCATGTTACACTTACCAAGGGATAAACGTCAGCGTTCTCATCCTTTTGGAACAAAATGTCTTCTGTGGTGGTAGACACAAGTGACTCCTTGCAGATACCTTGTTTGGACTGGAATTGTTTTCCTTCACCTTCGTTGTGGAAATATGATACTCTCTTTTCTTGTCTCTCCACTCCCTTTTCTGGTACCAAGTCTCTTCTTTCTTGTCCCAATTCATCTGGGGGCATCTGGTCGATATTCTCCTCAAGCTCGCCTGAGGACTGCTTTTCAGGGGAACTAATCTGCTGTTCCTCAGTACTGATTTGATCCAAATCAAGAAATTCATGTTGTGAGCTCAGGCCTTCTGAGAGCTCATTTGTTTCGGAACTGGACTCTGCTTGTAATGAATGCCTTGACTCACTACGTGTATGGGTTATCTTAAAAAACAAATAAAAGGAGGCTGTGATTCCAAATACAGTACATGCTGCTACTTTTCCCCAGTTATTTCCCTTTTCTATGTCTAATTAGCCAGTCTTAGTGGTAGACTCACCTTGGAATTATGAAATGTTTTAAAAAGAAGCCTGGAACACTTTGTACTTAAAAAAAAAATGAATCATGGGTGTGTTCGGGTTTATTCTTAGCCTACTAGCCGACTCACAACAGCAAAATCATTCTTCTAAGTGACACTGTTGGTCTCTGAAAGGCTGACTAGCCACAGTGTTACTTATCCTTTGACCAGAGCTGAGTTTTCCTATTAGGAGCGGTCTGTGGGAAGCCTACATTACTATTATCACACTGACTCTGTTCTAAGATAAACACACTTCAGTTAATACCTACTGGCCCTTTAAAAGTCAGCTATGGCACACACGTCCTCCAGGAAGCTTTCCCTGACCATCCTCCAAACTGGGTTAAGCAGCCCTTTTAAAAATCTCCTATGCACTTAGCATACTGTTTTATAATGTTTGGTTATGGATCTGCCTCCCTACACGCCCTACAGCTCCTTAAAAGAATGGATTGTATCTTATTTGGTTTTATATCCCCATGTATACTAAGCATTCTATTAATGATTATTAATGAATGGATGAATGAATTACAGCTACTACTTACTGGGAAAGTTTCTGGCATGGTTGACTGGGAATCAATAAATTTCTCCAAATTGATCATGGACTTGGTGATTTCTTGGGGCTTCACTGTGGCTTCTTCCTGTACTCCTACAGCCTCCTCCTGGGCCTCTCCAGCCTTTTCCTCAGTTTCTTCTATGACAGCTTCTTCTTCCTCCTCTTCCTCCTCCTCTTCCTCCTCCTCTTCCTCCTC
>NW_007734891.1:68249-68741 GCF_000696425.1 Galeopterus variegatus
TTTGCCATTTTGATTTCCTGGTGCACTAACCTACTGATGAAGTATGGTTCCTTTCCACAGAAATAAAAGGAATGTCATATTCTTGGGAAAGCCTGGCCAAAATCTTAAAAATATTGATCCCAGGGCCTCTCATCTTTCTAGGAATAACCTTTGAGCCTTCTAACTCATTTAAAATATCTTCATATTCCCACAGGCAGCAAAATGCACAACCGTGGCATTAGCAACACTTTTAACAATTATAAGAGAAAAAAACAGTGTGGCTTTAGTGGTTAAAAGCGTGGGCTTTACAGACAGCCTGTCCTAGCATTGAATCTCATCTCCAGCACTCGCTTGCTCTGTAACCTTGGGCAGGTCACTTTACCCCTCAGAGTCTAAATTTGCTCACGGGCAAAATAAAAATAATAATCCTAAATTCTCAGGTTGCGGTGAAGACTAAATGAGAGAACATATGTAAAATGTTCAACACAGGTCCAGCACATAGTGCTTGAAAAA
>NW_007734891.1:68912-70650 GCF_000696425.1 Galeopterus variegatus
TGCAGGAAACCGGCCAAGGGCACCGACGCAGAAGACTCTGCTGTTATCATTTTAGGAGAATGTGAATAATTCTCCCCACCCCCACCACCATCCTCCAATGATGGTAAGTTGATTAATATGCATGCATCTCAAAAAAAGGAAGGATTAAACTGGATGGTACAAGCTGTGTTTATTATAGTCTGGGACATAAAAAAAATGATTGGAAAACACTTGGGATTAGAACACACAATGTAAACAGCAAATATCGGTAAACAAAGTAGTCTGTGGCTACCAGAGGGGAATACATGAGGCTGTATGGCTGGAATACAGTGTGAGGGAAGCCACTCAACAGGAAGGCTTTGAATTGAGCATGAGAACCCCTGGCTAGAAGCACACACCAGTACTACTAACTCCCATCAGGGCAAGCCGTTATCTGTACTAACCTGGGCAGATCCAATCCCAAAGAACACAGGCTTCCTCTGCAGAATATGCCAGATCTCCTCAAAAAGAGAAAGTGGTCTGCAAGAACTGGGGAATAAGCACTGTGATACCACGAAGAAAGAAAGAATTTCAAACACAGTGTCACTAGGAATCACTGAAACCCATTTTACCATATTGAGAGAGAAAAATAAAAGGCAAAAGGAATCAGCATTTTCTAAAGAGGTCAGAGCTGCAAACACCATTTGTTCCCATAAGCAACATCAAGCACACCTTAGCAGTTTGCAAAATAGTGTTGATCTCAGGGCATGACTAGGAGGTTCACTTATGTCAAATTAGAGGCTAATTTGCAGTTTTTTATTCCAGAAGTGAAAGGAGCTTACTGCCCTCTGGTGGGTCACTGAAGAGGAAGCCTACTCCATGATGGGCCACCTGGGAGACTCCTGGATTTCCCTGTTCTCCCCAACAGGAGCTATTGTGGCCCTGAAGGCCCAACTGCTGAAGGTGCACTGAACTACTTAGCAATTTCTGTGTCCACAGCAGCAATGCCTCAGTGCAAGGAAAGATGTTGGTGAAAATTTGACTTCAAAACAATTGCTGGTTCATTTTACCCAACTTTCTNCCCTGCCAGGCCGGGGACCCCCGCCCGGGCCCCCTGGCCCTGGCCCTGGCCCCGGACTTACAGAGCGCTCCCGACCCGGTCCTCAAAAGGCCGGAGTCGTGTCGTCACCTGGACCCCTCAAGCCACCTCCTGGGTCTGCAGCTACTGTCTCCTTCTCCTTCACCCGCAACCTAGTTACGGTTGCCTCCCAAGCTCTGTCCCCATGACAACCGCCGCCGCCGCGGGCGACCGGCCGTAAAGGGAGGTCGGGGAGGCGGTCACGTGCCCAGAAAGCAGCCGCCAGCGGGGCCGGCACGCCCCCTGCCGACGGTGGGGCGAGCCGGGCGCGAAACTGGCTTCCCTCATCTCGCAGTCCCCCTTTTCTCATGATGCCAACGCCCGAGGAGCTGCAGCGGCCACTACTGGCAATTCTGACGTTCCGAAGGCTTGACAAGCTTCACTGAAGACGTATGAACTGTTTGATAAAATTCTCTTTGCCGAAAACTAGGTTTTCTAGGTTTCCTAGATGTCACTCACATCTGTCCTGCCTGCCTGTCTCCTCACCGGCTACTTCCTGTATGGAGAATTTTAGCTAGCCGGGATTAAATATTGTATAGGTTACATGATCTTGCTGTTTTTTATCACAAAACATTTCTGCAAAACCAGTTTGGTGAAATCTATTAGGGGCATCCACTTCAAAATGACTCTCAGCTAGAATCT
>NW_007734891.1:72026-73619 GCF_000696425.1 Galeopterus variegatus
ATAGTGTTGATCTCAGGGCATGACTAGGAGGTTCACTTATGTCAAATTAGAGGCTAATTTGTAGTTTTTTATTCCAGAAGTGAAAGGAGCTTACTTCCCTCTGGTGGGTCACTGCAGAGGAAGCCTACTCCATGATGGGCCACCTGGGAGACTCCTGGCTTTCCCTGTTCTCCCCAACGGGAGCTATTGTGGCCCTGAAGGCCCAACTGCTGAAGGTGCACTGAACTACTTAGCAATTTCTGTGTCCACAGCAGCAATGCCTCAGTGCAAAGAAAGATGTTGGTGAAAATTTGACTTCAAAACAATTGCTGGTTCATTTTACCCAACTTTCTATGAGCATGTTCCAACCCCTGTTTGAGATTTGGTTTGAAAGGTTCATATGAAATTCAGATGGGGTGATAACATGGTTATGTCAGCACTGTAAAACTATTTTTATTTGAAAAAAAATTCCTAAAAGAATAAAGTCATATGAGCACTAGCCAGAATAACTCCTGCCCCCTTGCCCATAATCCAAAGAATTCCCATTTAGGGCAATGGCCTTATTTGCAAATGACACTAAGCACAAATTGAGTTTTTAACAATGCCTTAAACCAGAGAGATTACATTGGGAGGCCATAGGATTTCCACCATCTAGAAGTTCAGGCTTCCAGCCTCTTCCAGATCCTTATGCTTAAGGCAGAGAAAAGAATGAGGAAATCCCCAGTAGATCCAAGTCCAGGGCACGGGAAGATGCTTTCCTGTTCTTGTTCTGCAGGGACAATCATCTTTGCAGAGGAATAATGTTGCAGCTGGAAGAAAGAAAGAAAAGGAATGGTGTAAGTTTGGTGCCTCCATTCAGAAAGATCAGGTGAGAGCCCTTCTGAGTTTTTCACCTACATTCTCTCATTCTTTCAAAGAAAATGACCAGTCAGTGAAAGAACCAGAGAGACTCTTAGGAAAGATGGCAGGGCTCCCTCTGCCACTATACCTGCAGTCTCATTCCTACCACAAGTATTCATCACTAGTTTCCACACATTCTGGGGATTACCATCATTCCCCAACATCCCCCCAGCCTCCCCCTCCCCCAAGCTTTCTATCTAACAAACACTCAATTGATGCCACACTGTGAATAAATGGAAACAGATACTTTACCCCAGCAGTCCTTTCCCCGCCCAGCGTGTTGGAACCAGTCTAAGCTGGTATTTCTCCCCTCTACGGATCACTGTCACATTCAGGGGCTTCTGAAAAGAAAATAAGCTAGTTTCATGTTCAGCCTTGTTAGTACTCAAAATTGAGGCTAAAATGCTGAGATGCCATTTTTCATCCACCATATTGGCACAGATTTTTATTTTAAGCATAATCCTGTGTTTAGTGAGAACATGGAGGGCATGCCACTCGTGGAACAGCCAGTGGTGCTGCAAATCAGTGCCATCTTCCTGGAGAAACATGTGTCCCCTAGAAAAAAATCTTTAAAATGTGCAAGATACATTTCACAGAACTACAAAATGATATACAAGCAAAGTGTTCATTCCACGATTGTTCATAAATTCAAAAACTGAAAACACCCAAAATGTCTATTAATAAGGTATTATTCAAATACAGTACAATAAACAA
>NW_007734891.1:74633-75442 GCF_000696425.1 Galeopterus variegatus
CATAAATTCAAAAACTGAAAACACCCAAAATGTCTATTAATAAGGTATTATTCAAATACAGTACAATAAACAAAGTGTTTTAGTAAAAACAAAACTATAAAAACAAAAACAGCAAAGTATGAACCCATCTGACTGTATTTTCTAAAAAGACGTGTCATTTATGTATACAAAGTTTTCTGGAAGAATATACAAAAAACTGTTGAAAGTGGTTACTTCTAGAGAGAAACACTAGTAGTTTGGAATAAGAGAATAGGAAGAAGTTTACTTTCATATCTTTCTGTACTATTAAATTTGTTAACCATGTGTATGTACTACTTTCTTTAATTAAAAACAAAGTGAGGGGTCATATGGTAATTCTATGTTTAATTTTTGAAGGAAGCGCCAAAGAAAATTAGAAGTGAAAACAAGCTGCCATCAAAATCTAAAACTTTTGTGCCTCAAAGGACACTATTAACAGAGTGAAAAGGCAACCCACACAATGGGAGAAAATATTTGCAAATCACATATCTAATAAGGGGTTAATATCCAAAATATATAAAGAACTCCTATGACTGAACAAGAAAAAACCAAATAACCTGATTAAAACATTAGCAAAGGACTTGGATAGACATTTCTCCAAAGTAGACACACAAATGATCACAAATGAAAAGCACATGAAAAGATGCCCCACATCACTAAGCATCAGGGAAATAAAAATCAAAACCACAATGAGATGCCACTACACACCAACTAGAATGGCTATTATAAAAATAACTCCAGAAAATAACAAGTGTTGGCAAGAATGTGGGGAAACTGGAACCCTTGGGGAA
>NW_007734891.1:75691-76650 GCF_000696425.1 Galeopterus variegatus
AATAACTCCAGAAAATAACAAGTGTTGGCAAGAATGTGGGGAAACTGGAACCCTTGGGGAAGGTAAAACACAGCTGCTATGGAAAACAGTACAGCAGTTCCTTCAAAAATTAAACAGAATTACCATATGATCCAGCAATTAAATTTCTGGGTATATATGCAAAGAAATGAAACCAGGAACTTGAATAGATGTTTCTATAACCATGTTCATAGTGGCAATATTCACAATAACAAAAAAGTAGATGCAACCCAAGTACCCATAGCTAATGAATGGATGAACAATGTGGTATATCCACACCATGGAACTATGGATTGAATTGTGTCCCCCCAAAGTTTAATGTATTAGAAATTTAATCCCCACTGTGACACTGTTAAGAGGGTGGGAAATACTATATGGTAATTGAAAGGTGGGGCTTTAAAGAGGTGATTAGATTGTGAGGACCAATCTAGTGACTGATGTCCTAATGGGCAGATTAATCTATTGATGGTTTAATGGTGGTCACGGACGTGGTTCTGAGGGTTTTAAAAGGAGAATGTGTGAGGAGCTTTCTCACTCTAGCTCCACCATTTGCCACGAGACCGTGTGTCACTTTGCATAGTCACCAACAACAAGGCCCTCACCAGATGTGTTCCCTGGACTTTGGATTTCCCAGCCTCCAAAACTGTAAGCAACAAATATTGTTTCTTTACAAATTACCTGGTTTCAGCTATTTCTGTTATAAGCAACAGAAACAGACTAATACAACAACCATGTTCATAGTGGCATTATTCACAATAGCAAGACAGAAGATGCAACTCAAGTGTCCATCACTAATGAATGGATCAACGATGTGGTATGTCCATACCATGGAGTATTATTTAGCTGTAAAAAGAAAGGAAATTCTGATATATGCTCAACATACAGGAACCTTGAAGACATTATGCTAAGTGAATTAAGCCAGACACAAAAGGCCAAATACT
>NW_007734891.1:77682-79642 GCF_000696425.1 Galeopterus variegatus
AAAAATAAAGCATGAAGAAAAAAAATAGCAAGACACTTTTCCACCTAGATTGTCAAAGAATAGAAGACTGACAATAACACAGTTGGGGAGAGGTAAAGGAATAAGCACCCACATGCACTACTAATTAATTAACGCAAGCTTACTGGAGGTCACCTTGGCAATGTCTATCAAATCTGTAAATGTGCATTACCTTTAACCCAGTAGTTCCATTTCTAGAAATACAACAGAAACCTTCACACAAGGCAAGGATACTAACCACACCACTGTTTGTGATGGCCAGACACTGGAAACAGCCTAAATGTCCAGGGGGGCTGGTTAAATAAAAGATGTGAACTGATAGGGCTGGCCAGTTAGCTCATTTGGTGAGAATGTGGGGCTGATAACACCAAGGTCAAGGGTTCAGATCCCCATACTGGCCAGCCACCAAAAAAAAAAGAAAAGAAAGATGGTGAACTGAGCAATGGAATATGGTGGGATTAAGATATACACATACCGAGGGCCGAGCCCGTGGCACACTCGGGAGAGTGCGGCACTGGGAGCGCAGTAGCGCTCCCGCCGTGGGTTCGGATCCTATATAGCGGGTTCAGATCCTATATAGGGGATGGCCGGCGCGCTCACTGGCTGAGCGCGGTGCGGCCGGTCTCAAAAAGGACAAAAAAAAAAAGATATATACATACCGACATGGAAATCCCTTCAAAGAAAGGAGAAAAAAAATCCAGAGCAATATGTAGAGTAGGACTTGTTTGTGTCTTCTTTGTCAAACAGCAATCACTATAGATATATACACCCACACCCAGAAAATGGGTGATGGTGCTTAAAGTTTTGGGCAAGCTCGAAACCTAGAGGTCACCCTTGACACGCTCCGTCATGTTAAAGCCTCTCTGTATTACATACTCAGTGTCTCTCTGATTTGTCCACTTCCTTCCACTTCCACCCCATTAGATTATCATCTCTTGACTGGGCTGCTAACTCTGTCACCCCTCCGATCTGTTCTTTTCCAAGCATCAGAGAAATCTTTTCAAGACACATGGCCGTTTACATCTGTCACTCCCCAGCTTGGAAGTGTACAGTGGCTCCCTACCGCTCCTCAGCAAAAAAGAACAAAATCTTTACTAGGGACCACGAGGCCTGGCCTTGCATGGTCCATCCCTGCCTACCTCTCAGCCTCCCCGCTGCCCCTCCACTCTCCCTTACTCTGACTCAACCAACTTTCTTAGAGGTCTTTGATCCGCCCTCCTCGAGGCCTATGAATCTGCTTGAAGGCTCTTCCCCCTGCCAACCTCCCCCATCTTGATAAACTTCGGCACACACATAAGGGACACTTCCTCAGGAACACTGTCCTTCAAGCCCAACCTAAATCAGGACCCCAGTATTTACTCTCCTAGCCCCCATGCACCTTTTCCTTCACAACCTATCAGAGTGTATAACTACATACCTGTGATCATTTGATTAATGCCTGTCTCCCCCACCAAAGTGCTCCCAAGGCACTTTGTGTGTTTTGTTCCCTGCTGTAGCCCCAGCACCCAGCACATGCAGGGGAAGATACTAGGGGAGGGGGTGACACAGGACTTTTATTTTTACTTTAAAAAAAGCACATCATGCAAAAGTATTTAAAGATAAATATGCATTGTTTTTGAGACATAATTCACATACAATAAAATTTGCCATTTTAAAGGATACAATTCAGCAGGTTTTAGTATATTCAGAGAGTTGTGCAACCACCACCACTATCTAATTTCAGAACAGTTTCATCACCCCCAAAAAAACCCCCTATTCATTAGCAGTCACACCCCATTCCTTCCTCCCCGCAGCCTCTGGCAACCACTAAGCTACTTTCTGTTCCTATGTGCCTTTTGGACAATTTCATATAAATGGAATCATACAGTATGTGACTTTTAAGTCGGCTCCTTTCACTTAGCATGACATCTTCAAGGTTCACCCATTTTATAGTATGTATCAG
>NW_007734891.1:81049-81737 GCF_000696425.1 Galeopterus variegatus
ACTTCATTCCTTTTTATGGCTGAATAAAATATGCATTTTTATAATAAAGACAATAATGTTTTAAAATTTAAGATTTATATTCCTTTAAAAGTATATGCATTTGACCCAGAAACTCCACCTTTTAGAAAGTTTTCTAAAGAAATAGAGATTTATTTACAAGAGTATTAATCTCCAAGTTTCCATAAAATTGGAAACTACCTAAATGTCTTACAAAAGAATGCTGTGAGTTTTCTTTTCTTTTCTTTCTTTTTTTTTTAATTTACAAGACAGACAATGGAAACCCAGCTCCTTGATTCTCAAGCTGGACTCTAGTTCCGGGAGGATCCGTGGGCCCCTTGAGGATCTGAGATTGAGGCCCAGCAGGCTCTGGCCTCACAACATGTAACCTACTCCACCCTCCAGCCCACCCACAGAAACTCAGCTCTTATCTGTCTGATAGCACTGGAATTCCCCATGAAATTTCATTTGAAGAAAACATTCTATTTGTTTAAAAATGCTAAATGACTACTTTCATAGAGAAGGATTTGTAGACCTACAAAAAAGCTGAGAATGTACTTAATTACAAAAGGCAGGTTAAAAACCAGTAGTTATTATTAGTAATCACCCAAAACTGGAAACAACCTAAATATCCCTCACTGGTAAATGGATAAACAATCTGTAGAACATCTATACAGTGGAGTAGTACACA
>NW_007734891.1:81758-83051 GCF_000696425.1 Galeopterus variegatus
ATCCCTCACTGGTAAATGGATAAACAATCTGTAGAACATCTATACAGTGGAGTAGTACACAGCAATAAAAAGAAATGAATTACAGATACACAGGACAACATGGAAGAATCTCAGAATCTTCTAAACTGAGTGAAATAAGCCTCAAAAGGCTACATACTCTGTGATTCCAGTTCTTTGACATTCTGGAAAAGGTAGAAGTATAGGAATGGAGCACAGATCGGTGTTTGCCTGAGGATGGAGGTGGGGGAAGGGTTAATCACAAAGAGACCTAAGGCAGTTTGGGGGGTGAGGGAACTGCTCAGCATCTTCGCTGTGGCAACAGTGACATGACCACATATGTTTGTCAAAAGTCATTAGACTGNTCTATGCTGGTGTCTGAGCAGACCTTCTAGAAGGACACACAGCTGGAAAGTGGCTGCCGCTGGAGGAGAGGAAATGGGCTTGGAGTGAGGGAGACTTTTCATTGTATGTTCTTGGGTTATCTCTACCATGTGTATATCTTCTCTCTTCCAGAATTAAATAAAAAGAATATTTACAAACGAACCAGTAACAATGAGCCCAGACAACTACAAAGTTTAAAAGTACGTGCATCAAGATACACAAGAGAAATGAGTAAACCATAACACACCAGAAAGCTAGGGAAAAAATGAAAAATAGAGACTTTGGGTAAATATGACAGAATAAACCCATGTCTGCATCTCTTCTAGAAACCTCACTAAAATGATGACAGAAGAGTGAAGAGATAACAAAGGTAAAAAGCCACAAAGACAAATAAATAAAATGGGAAAGGAGACTACAAAAATGAGAGATGGCAACAAAATGAAAAGCTTAAAGAAACTGGACAAGTGGTAACTGAGCAAGCAGAGAAAACAGAAACCTTTTATGGTGGTTTCAGAAGAGGTCCACAAATTCTTTGATATTTCTCTCTTCAAGAGCTAAAGCCTAATTCCCTTCCCTTTGAGTGTGGGCTGTACATAGTGACTTGCTTCTAATGAATACAGTGGAATGTGCTAGTGTGTGTCTTTAGTGATTGGATCAAAAAAAGCACTGCTGCCTCCTCCTTGTTCTCCGTCTTGGGTCACTACCTCTGGGGGAAGCCAGCGGCCATGTTGTGAGGATGCTCAAGTAGCCTAGGAAGAAGCCCACATGACCAGGCAATGAAGCCTCCTACCAACATCCACACGAGTGAAAATGGATTTTCTAGTCTCCGTTGAACCTTTCGATGACTGCAGCCTCATGACAGGGCCTGAGCCAGAACCACCCACCTAGGCCACTGCTGGATGCCTGGCCCTT
>NW_007734891.1:84154-85836 GCF_000696425.1 Galeopterus variegatus
AAAAAAAAAAAAAAGATGTTAATCACAAAAGACCACATATCATATGATCACATTTATATGAAATGTCCTGAATAGGTAAATCCATAGGGACAGAAAGTAGCTTAGTGGTCACCAGCGGTTGATGGGTATAAAAGGAATGGGAGGTGAGGGAGTGGTGACTGCTCATGAGTACAGGGTTTCTTTTTGAGGTGATAAAAATGTTCTAAAATTGATTGTGGTGGTGGTTCCACAATTCTGTGACTATACTAAAACCCACTGAATTATGCACTTTAAATGGGTGAATTATGTGGTATGTGAATTATATCTCAATAAAGCTATTTTAAAAAATAAAAATAAATAAATTTCCAGATTGATTAAAAAAAAAACTAAAAATAAAACAATAAAAGTACTAAAATAACTTCTTTAAGCAGACATAAAATGCAAAAGCCATGAAGCAGAAAACTGATGAGTCTGACAAAATTTTAAAAAAAATTTTTTTTGGCAGCTGGCTGGTACGGGGATCCAAACCCTTGACCTTGGTGTTATAACAACTTGCTCTAACCAACTGATCTAACTGGTCAGCCCCCTACAAAGTCAAAATTTTAAATGTCCATACAAATAGACTTAATGAAGGTGCTGGTGCAGAAACAATGGCCTGACCTCCAGCAGCAGTGCAGGCACCTGCCACTATCTCCTGGCTGGGAACCTGCCTTCCAATGTGCTACACACAGGTGAGCAGGGGGGCCAATCTGGAACTGCATGTGCGCAAGACAAGCCCAGAGTTGCTGGTTACACCAAAGATTTCATTTGGGAACCAAAAATTTTAGTAAATAATTTCTCTGGACTTTGAGCTCCATATTACTGTTGAAAAGTATGAACCCTTGCTTAAAAAAAACAGAAAAAACAAAACTTTTGTTGGTTTTAAATTACTGAGAAATGAATGAGATGATTAAGCAGAAATGTTATTTAATGGCATGGGGTGCCAGAAACCAGAAAGCGGCAGCTGATTTTGAATTCCAATTCTTATTATACTTTTAAGAGGCTGAAATGGTCAAAATGCTCATGAATCAAGTTCTAATCCACTTCTGTTTGATTAGCACTGTACTACAGTACATTCCACCATCCTTTAAATTCTCAGGTATAGCTTTGGCAGGGAAGGACCCTATAATTTTAATAAATCGATAAAATGGATAAGTGAATTTTTAAATTTAAAAAAATTTTAAGGAATTTATTTTTTAATTGAAATGTATTGATTATACATATTTATGGGATACAAAGTTATATTTCAATATATTTTTCAATGTATACAATGTGTAATGATCAAATCAGGGTAGTTAGCATATCCATCACTGCAAAAATTTATATCTTTATGATGAGAACATTTGATCTTCCTCTTCTAGCCATTTGAGAAATACAATAAGATATGGTTAATTATACATGCCTTAGCACTGCTATACACCACTAGAACTTATTTTCACTATCTACCTATAATTTTGTGTCCTCTCACTATCCTCCCCCTCGAGTCTCTAGTAACTACAATTCTACTCTCTTCTAAGTGCACTTTTTTTTTTTTTTTTTTTGGTCTTTTTCCGTGTCCAGCAACGGTTCGCAACCCTCAGTGTCGCCCCCGGACCGGACCGGTACCGGCAACGGGATCGCAACCCTCGGCGCTGCCCCCGCGCCTCGCTCAGCCAGCGAGCGGG
>NW_007734892.1:0-1345 GCF_000696425.1 Galeopterus variegatus
GGGGCTGCCAATTTGGTATAGCTGCCTCGGTGTCTGCTCGGTTGGCCACCAGTGCCTCGGGTGCATGGTTGCCTCAGATCTTGGGCCTCTCAGGGGAGGCACCTCACTGGTCAGCACGCACTCAGCTGGGCAGGGGATGGTGTCGGGCAGTCGTGGTGAGGCCTACCTGCTGGGTTGCATGTTGGCACTGCAAGGCTCACAGTCTCCACAGATCCTGGGCCTCTCCGGATGGGCACCTCCCGATTGGCATGCACTCAGCAGGGCTGGGGATGGAGTTGGGCAGTGGCGGCGAGGCCCACATGCTGGGTCACATGCTGGCACCGCCAACATACTGATTTCAATTTCTTTGTATATATACCCAGAAATAAGATCGCTGGGTCATATGATAATTCTATTTTTAGTTTTCTGAGGAAGCTCCATACTGTTTTCCATAATGGCTGTACTAATTTACATTACCAAGTATTCAGCTTTGAATTCTTCTAAATCTAGTGAACTTTCTGTGACTCATATTCTTTGATTCAACCTTGTCCATTTAATTAGGCTATAATTTGACCCATGGAAAGAACTTTGGCTATGCACTTATTTCTTTTCTATGAGCACCAGTGGATTAGAATTTGAGAATTCTTCCTCCCTGATAATTGGGAAATACGATTTAGGAATGTTTTGATTGAACTTTGATCTTTGGATTGTATATTAAGCTAATTGGATGAACTCTAATGATGTTTCTATTTCAGCTCAGAACTCTGTGATGGTGCCAGTGCAAGGATCTGAGGCAGAACTTTCTACTATGTGTGAATTAAAGGCAAGTGGAATTAACTTTACTCCTGATTCTTTTACCTGAAATATGAGTTGGCCCAAAGTATGGTATGTATATTTTTTCTCCAGCTACAAAATTAATAAAAATTAAAAAATTTGTAATAGTTTAAAGAAGGGTGAATACAAATTTCAGTGCAGGTTTTTCTTGTTTTGGTTATGAACATAGTGTTAATTCATAACATAGTGTCAATTCATAAAGGTAATGTTTCCAGTGGCCGAAAGAAAAGAAAACCAGTATGATCGACAAACTATGTACACCGAAACAGGATTTGATGAGGGGGAAGCTAAACACTCTTGTGGAAGTATCTAAAGCCTCCACATATGTCAGTGGGGTACAGCAAGCTAGAATCCTGTCTTTTAAAAAATTATTTTCTCTAGAGACCTTTCTGTGATTAGGGGTAAAACCGTTGAGCGTGCTGATAAAATATGGACACTGGACATGTTAGAAGCTACATCCACGATTAATACAGGATGCGTGAACACTGGGATTTTTAAACATTAGTAGCTGCCTATATTCTAGGTCCAGTGA
>NW_007734892.1:1583-2058 GCF_000696425.1 Galeopterus variegatus
AGGATGCGTGAACACTGGGATTTTTAAACATTAGTAGCTGCCTATATTCTAGGTCCAGTGAGGAGTCCTTGGTTTCCTGTGGTGCTAACTGCTCTCCTGAGGGCAAGTTAATTACAGGGCAGAGAAATTTATAGGAGAACCTGATGATGCAAATCAGGAGCACAAGCAGGGAACCTAAAAGGCAGATACATCCATACTTTCATTTTCTGACTACTCTGCACCTCCATGGTAGTTTTCTACCAGCAAAGGAACTGTTGCAATGGTAAAATGATTTCCATCTCTGTCATCACTAATTGGGACTTTGAAGTATTTAATCTTTACTACAGGATATGTAGGTGAATGTATATTATTTTCTAAAGTCGACATAATTTAAATCAAACTATTTCCTATCATCACCTCACCATCACAATTTAAACAGTTAACCTGAAGTGCCTCTTTGTTTATAGATATAGCTTTAATACAGGCCCCCACACTC
>NW_007734892.1:2547-34642 GCF_000696425.1 Galeopterus variegatus
ACAGTTAACCTGAAGTGCCTCTTTGTTTATAGATATAGCTTTAATACAGGCCCCCACACTCTGTGGTGACCACAGCTTTATAGGAGGAGGTTCACACTGTCTGGTTTGAAACAGGGATTTATTTATTTATTTATTTTGGTTTTTTTTTTTTTCCTTTTTGTCTTTTTTCGTGACTGGCAACGGGATCGCAACCCCCGGTGTTGCGCCTGCACCTCGCTCAGCCAGCAAGCGGCCGGTCTGTATGTGGGATCTGAACCCCCGGCGGGAGCGCCGCCACGCTCCCAAGCGGCGCACTGTAGCAGTGCACCACTGGGCCGGCCATAAACAGGGATTTATTTTGATAACATTTTTCCCCAAGACAGTTTGAATAAACATCAAAGAACAATGTTGATTTAGTTGTTTTTTTTATAGAAATGAATTGAAGGAGAGATTTGTGAAATTATTAATTATGTTGATTTTAATTTGTGGATTTATTTTGATAACATTTTTCCCCAAGACAGTTTGAATAAACATCAAAGAACAATGTTGATTTAGTTGTTTTATTTATAGAAATGAATTGAAGGAGAGATTTGTGAAATTATTAATTATGTTGATTTTAATTTGTCAAACCCAGACACAGACATTAAGAGGTATTTTACTCATAATGTATTTAAAACATCAGGGTAAACAGCCACTGTCACCAAAACTAACATCCTCACACTAAAAAATTCTTTATTCTAAATGTTTTTCTTTAGGAATAAAAATATGCTTATTTTATAAAAAACAAATTTTGTTTAAAAATTTTAAATACATTTATTATGAGCATAAAATGTCTTTTTTATTAGCAAAAATAATTTGGCCAATATGTTGAAGTGAGGGATTATGTATGCAACTTAGTTTTCACTGTTCCTGTTTTATACATCTAAAAAGTAAAAAAAAAATTCTGCCTATTTCTCTCACAAATAGTTTCTTTATTTAGAATGAACAAATGTTATCTTAAAAAGAAATATTCATTTTCTAACTGTAGAAGCAGTTATCGCTATTTTAAGCTACATTTTTACTTCAATAGCAACTGATGTACCCAGTACTCCAGTCTAGGTCACTTGGGGAGATAATTCTTTACAGACTCCTGAAATTCACTGTGGTTGGTATTATTGAACCTTATTTATAACATCCCTGTGCCGCTTGTGGCTTGTTGGCAGGAGAGACTTCCTTTCTGTTAAACTGCTTGGGATTGAAATTTTGGAGGCATCAGCAAAGGCCAGATCACAGAACAAGGGGACTGAGGTCTCTGCAGCCTGAAGGGTTGGGTGTGTAAACATAGAATAAAAGATAGGAGACTCTTATTTTGGGTGGGAATTGAAGCTGTGTTTAAACCTGGGAAATTGGTCTAAAGGTCAGACTGAGGGGAGTTGGCAAAAGGTCAGACTGAGGGGAGTCTCAGAGATCTGCTCAACCAGATAATATTAGAGATGTAGGTAAGTAGGTTGTGGGATGTTGGGGTGGTCCAGGAGCAACTATCAGGGACCTGGTCATGAGAATATTGGGATACAGCAATCAGGAATTTAGACTTTGGGTAAACCTGGGTCCCAGGCAGAGAATTTCATCACTGAAAGGACAGTGTGGAATTTGGGTAATGAAAGAGTTAAGTCACTGAAGACCTGGATCCTGGTCAAGAAGCTCACAATGCACTGGAACATGAGAAGGGGCCCAGTCATAGGGAACTCAGTCAATACAAAACTCTTATGGGCTTCCTATGCTCTGAAGATTCTGGATTATTCCCAACTTTGGCTGACAAACTAAAAATCGTATCCATGATACTAATCATAGCAGCTAAGACTTATTGAGGACTTTCTATGTTCCAAGCCTTGTTCTAAGTGCTTCATGTACCAGTCCATTTAAATCTCACATCAACCTTATGAAGTAGGTTCTATCTTTATCTACATTTTACAGAAAGAGAAACCAGGGGTAAGTAACATGCCAACACTCATATAGCTCATAAGTGGTGGAGCCCAGGTTTTAACCAGGCATGGATTATTACAGTATTATTTACCACATCAATGTCAAACACTGTCCCAGGTTGCGATTTGTGGGAGCAGATCCTGAAATGGGGTTCATTATGCAATATAATTTTTGAGGAGTTCTTTTAAGATCAACACCTGCAAGAAAGGAAGCTGGATAGGGAAGAGGGAGTAGTCAATTCATGGGGAGCTCTGGAGCAAAATGGCCTGAGGGAGTTGTCCTGCGTTGGACTGAAATGGCTGGGGCTGTCTTGTGAAGGGCATGATCTTGGGCAAGGCAGCCCTCTGTAACTGAAGGGACTGACGGTGGCACCTGCCTATGACATCACTCTCAGAAACCGGGGAGCTTTCTTAGGGAAATTTATGCCTGATCCGGACAGTGCATCTCTGTGTCCATTACAAGTACACTCCTATTTTCTAAAAATATCTAGAAAATGTTAATTAAGCTTTATTCTGCTACTTCTACCCCTTCTTAGGGTCACCTTAAATCCTGGTTTGCTCAACACAGTCCTGATTTATACTTGCATTCCCAGGGCAGTTATCAATAGCTCTTCCTTTTACTCTTAAAAGTATCCTGGTTGGATGCAAATTATTTTGCCTTTCTGACTTTCTTCAGTTCCTCCTTGTTTCTTTAGTAATAATATTTTGTTAAGTTAGTTTCTAGAAATAATTTATTTTTATAGAAATAAGAGCCCTAACTCTGTTTACAAAATCTTTCAAAAATAAAACAATCATAAGATCTTCCGTTTTATCTAACATTCTAAGCATGCTAGCTGAAAGAAATACTCAAAGTTTGAAAATCACAATTAAATATCTTTTCTTATATTAATGGGATAGTATTACTAAGGATATGTTTTCTTCAGTGTTATAAAATATAATGTAAGGATGACTCTTGAATTCCTTAAGACTAGTTACCTAAATAGAATAAGGTCTGTTGTGATACTTTAATAGAAATTTGTTTTATAACTGGAATGAATGAAATATCTTCAATTCTCCTTAGTTGGTATTTAAATAAAGTAACATCAACAGGAATATCTGAATTTTGCTAAGGCTTCACTCCAACCTCATATCCCTTTTACCAATTCTTCAATTATTTTTGTGAATTTCAAGGTGTTGTACCCTTTGACCTGAGAATTAAGGCCCTATGTATCCTTCTGCTGTGGCCTCCTGACTAAATTCCTTTGCTCAAAGGCCATTAGAAGGGGTACCTGGCTGCCAAATGCCTATTGCCAGTGCCACGGTTGCTTCGCTATTGACCCTCTCTGCAAGGTTCAGGACCTATCTGCCTCATGGTCCCTATGACATACTCACCCCTATTTGTATATGTGGAGTTAGCCCTCCCTTGCTCAGGTCTGGGCTCAGCTGCAGCACGGATTGAGTCAGTTTCATCGAGACGAGTCCTGCAGCTTGCACCCCTTGGTCATAGTAGATCACATCTAATCCCTGGAGTGGGGCCGAGGGCAGCCTCTAGAGTGTCTCTATGCTTTTCTCTCTCTTCAGGTTTCGTCCAGGCATCTTAACACAAAATATCACAGTTAATATTTGCCCATACATATAAACTAATTAAACAGATGCCTGGACCATCACTGACCTACTAGTTTATCAGATACTAAGATGTAATTTTTAAAAAGTTAAGTAGGTAAGTCATGTTTAAGATTCAGAGATCTTTTTAACTTATTAATGATATGGAATGACAAAGTTGATTACACAGCCACACACACACATATACACACAGGGGTGGAAAATGATTACTGGAGTAAGAATGCTAATTTAGAGTCAAAACTAGTAAATGTCCTACCGGGCAATACAATGACAACCTTTGAGCTTTCTTTTCTACTAGACGGAGATCATTTCCATCTTTTCTGGACAAAAATAATTTGCAACGTATCTATTTTCTACAATCCAGTACCTAAGTTTTCAGTCTGGGCCCTAATGACCAGTAAATAGCAAGTCAAAGATCCATTTCCTCAGGAGTCAAGCAAACCTCAGGGAGTCAGATATCCCTCAGGTGGGCTTGTTAGACAATGTGTTAGCAGGACTTTAAAAGAGCTTGCTGTAATATTCTTGCCTCTTTTCCAAATTTTGGATAATTTTGTCTAATATAGATATATCATTACGAGATTTCAATTCCATAATTAGGCTGAACTGGATTCCCACATATATAAGTGAATATGCTCAGAAACAGAGTTTGTGTTTAGTAATATTACTATTAGTTTACCTTCATCTGTATTTCTTTGCTCCAATCTAGCACCCTTCTTTGTTGGCTCTTAAGGTTTTTTCTTTATTTTATGCTTTAGCTGTAGATATGTCCTTTTACGTAAACTTCCTTAATCTGTCATGAAAGATGGTTGGGTATAAAAAATTAGCACATAAAAAAAATTACATCAAATACCATGTAATTAGAAATTTATAATGCTAAGTTGATAAAATTGGCATTTAGGTAAATTTGTCTACAATTAGCTTAGTGTAAATTTTTACAGTTTTTTAAAGAAGAAAATTCAATCAAATAATTAAAAAATCAATTGCTTAAAGTTTTTATTTTTATATTTATTTATTTATTGCATTTTTAAAATTAGTTATCAATATTCATGGGGTACAGAGCAAATTGTCACCACTCATGCCTAAGATGTGATGGCCAGATCCATACTGGCAACATGCCCATTACCACAAGTTGTGATTATACCCCCTGTTCCCCAGCCACTTATCCCCCAAATTATCCCTGACCCCCCTCCACATCCCCCTTTCCCCACTCCACTTTGTATCCCTAGGTATGCTCTCACGCTCTGCAAGTCCAATGCCCCACTGTGGTCTTTCTTTCCTGCCTTCTTTCTCTCTTAGCTCCCACTTATGAGTGAGGACATGAGGTATTTATCCCTCTGTGCTGTGCTTATTTCACTCAACATAAGATTCTCCGGGCTCATCCATGTTGTTGCAAATGGGAGAATTTCATTCTTTTTTATGGCAGAGTAGTATGCCATGGTGTATATATACCACATTTTCCTTATCCAATCATCCAATGATGGACATTTGGGTTGGTTCCATATCTTGGCTACTGTAAACAGAGCTGCGATGAACATGGGAGTGCAGGTATCCCTTCAACATGATGATTTCCATTCCTAAGGGTATATACCCAGAACTAGGATTGTTGGATCATATGGAAGATCTATCTGCAGTTATTGGAGAAACCTCCACACTGTTTTCCATGGTGGTTGTACTAATTTACAGTCCCACCAACAGTGTAGGAGCATTCCCTTCTCTCTGCATCCTTGCCAGAATTTGTTATTCTCCGCCTTTTTGATAACAGCCAGTCTAACTGGGGTGAGATGATATCTCAATGTGGTTTTAATTTGCATTTCCCTGGTGACTAGTGATGTTGAGCATTTTTTCATGTACCTGTTGGCCATTTGTATGTCCTCCTTTGAAAAATGTCTATTCAGTTCCTTTGCCCATTTTTTTTTCCTTTTTTTGTCTTTTTTCGTGACCGGCAACAGATCGCAACCCTCAGTGTCGCGCCCGTACCGGACCGGGACCGGCAACGGGATCGCAACCCTTGGTGTTGCGCCCACACCTCGCTCAGCCAGTGAGCGGCCGGTCTGTATGTGGGATCCGAACCCTCGGCGGGAGCGCCGCCACACTCCCAAGCGGCGCACTGTAGCAGTGCGCCACCGGGCCGGCCCGCTTTGCCCATTTTTTAAAAATTGGTTTATTTGTTTTTTTGCTGTGTGATTGCTTGAGTTCCTTGTATATTCTGGAAATTAATCTGCTTAAAGTTTTTAATAATTATGACATTAGTATTGAACTCTCCTAAACCTGGATTTGAATTCTAGTTTTAATTTGTTAGTTATGTGATCTTAAATAAGATACTTAAACTAGGGTTCATTTTCTTATCTTAAAATGGAGGTAACATAATCAGGAATATTATGGGCTGAATTGCATCATACCCTACAAAAAATTTATATGTTGAAATCCTAAACTCTAGTATTCAGAATGTAACCATATTTGGAGATAGGATCTTTGAAGAGGTAATTAAGTCAAAATGAGGTGATTAGGGTGGGTCCTAATCCAGTATGACTGGTGTCCTTACAAGAAGAGAAAATTTGGACACAAACGTAGACTGGGGTGGGGGTAGGAGGGCAAACGATGTGAAGATGACAGAGAGAAGGTGGTGGTCTAAGCCAAGGAGAGAGTTCTGGGATGAATGCATGCTCCCTTCACAGCACTCAGAAGAAACCAACCCTGCCAACATCTTTGATATTATATTTCTAGCCTCCAGAATTAGAGAAAGTAAATCTCTGTTGTTTAAGCCACCCAGTCTGTGGTATGTTGTTATGGCAGCCCCAGCAAACTAATATACAAGGGCTGATATTCAGCTGGTAAGTAACCTCCAGGATATACTGTGCCTATATTGATCTGCGCATATACTAATAAGTCAGTATATGCTATGATGGTTATTAACATTTTGAATATTACCCCTTGATAATAAATGCCTACCATGTAGAGCTTGGTAGAATGCCTATTGTATAATAGCACTCAAAAAATTGTATTAGTAATATTTATGATTTTACTATTACTGAGCTTGGGTTAAGTTGGTCAATATAAACTTAGGCCAAATAACACATTTTTTTCAAAGTGAACATTTAACGAATCTAAATTCGTAGGTTATGGTGGAGTGGTGTTACCTAAGATTGAAAGAGTCAGAGAAAAATGGGAATATTTGATAAGCCGTTTGCCAAATGGATATTTGTCCTTTTTTTGAATTAACAGAACCATGGATATTAGAGGAAAGGTCATTTTTGAAAATTTTAATTCTATGCCATACATAAAAATTTCAAGAGTGTTGATTAAATAAGAAAAGTGTTAGCTATCCAGGGAATAGGATCGTCTTTCTGGTAATATAAGTAGCCCCAATTGCTCAATATGGGGACAACTTGATTTGCATCACATTTTCGGCAAGACCATACATTTCTGGAAAACGTTGCCAATTCTACATATGGATAACCACATGGCACATAGCAAATATCAATCCATTAGTGTCTCAAAGCACGTTCTGAATGTTAACTAAAAATGAAAGTGTTTTGTAAATGTACATGCATTGTGCATATAACCATTAAAAATAATGTAGCTGTGTATGGTATAATGTAATGCAATTATGACTGTATAGATATTTCTACTTCCAGTGCAGGAGGAAATATAAGAGTTTGCTAATTTCATGTTTGATATGACAGCAAATTTTCCCAATCGGCTTTTCTCTGGAACAATGACTTGTTAATGTTCCTAAATGTGCTAGTACCACTGGTGTCCAATAACAGAACATTCTGCAAAGATCTGAAGTATCTAAATTGAACTGAGAAAAACATACTGTCCTGACTTCTGAACTATTTCAGAAGGTTTTTATTGGAGAAAAAAAAAAGAATTGGAACATGTAATAATTATTAGTTATTTGTTTAAGTATATCTAATGGGCTACAGAAGACATTGACAATCAAGGGCAGTAGTTGCTCATGAAGAAAATTTGGAACTGGTTTTTTCAATGAAAAAAAACCAACTTTTATTAAATTTTAGTCTGTTTCCATTTACCACATTTTTGGACATATCTTTTCAAGTTTTGCCTCATTCTGCATGTTTCCACATGGCTCCTATATGAAATAATGCTTTAGGTACAGACCACCCCTTTTAAGTAGAGTTCATCATTCTGCACTGAAACCCACCTACTGAGAAAAATAATTGTTCATAAAGTCTACAGAGTTTTTCTGAGAAGGCACAATGTAAATGCGAAATATTCATTATAACGGGAGCATTTAAACCTTTTTCTTTGGTTGTGGTTTTGCTGCAGGGAATGTCCACTAGTATCTATTCAGAAGTTCATATTAGGCCACTTCACAGAATTGCAAATGATTGGTGGTCTCTCTGTGCCTCCTAAATATTTTATTAAACCTTGGCCCTATGTCTGCCATACTGAAGGAGTATCTTGTGGAAAATCACAGAAAATTAAACTTGCTGATGTATTGTTGATTTGATGTTCAGTAGAGTCATATTAAAAATCTGTCTTCAATGACTACTTTCTCAGAGGTCATATATCCCCATTTTTATAATGCACACTCTCAAATATTTTTTCTCGTATTACTTAATAAAATGATATATTTCAGATCAGGAAGATAAGACACAGCTTATTGAGGCCAACATGATCAGATTGCCAAAGGTAATTCAGGTACTATAAATATTTTTCAAAGTGATTGGTTTATTGTCTAAGTAAGCATTAAGAAACTGTATTTATCCAATTGTGCACAGCAGAGACAGGATAAAAAATACATAGGACTAACAGCAGTTCTATGTATGGGAGAAGTCAAATAAAATCCAGGAGCAAAAGCATCCTACTTAATTGGGGAAAAAAAAGTGACTCCAGATTGAATGAGTCTATAATATAGCATCAATTTGTACATATTAAAGAAATTGAAGAATTAGTTGTAAAATCTCAAATAATAAAAAAAAGTGAAAAAAGAACACATGGGTGTCCTTATTAAAGGTATCAAAAATATAAATTGATTATAGGACTAACAGTTCTGCCATAGGCTCAGAAATGCTTTGAATTTTCCTCTGGTCCTTCTTGTCTGCAGAGGTGATACTGTAGTCCTCTTTAATGAGAAAAGAAATTCTTTAAATGTATTGGTCCAATTTTAAGTCAAAATTGCAAGGATTCACTATGCTTAAATACCTGGCAGATATTTTTTAAAGGTATAAAATTGAAAGCAATTTCTTTCAACCTTATTTTTGAATTTGAAGTGAAGTATTAGTTAAAGCTGCATAGCTAAGATACAGTCAACTCTTTCAAGTGGGAATTATCACTTAGCATTCTGATTGCAAGTACATGTGAAGCAAAAATTTTTTATCTTTTAACATCCAAACAATATGAAGAAAAATAACTTACTTCTTCATTGAAGCCAAATGCTTTTGCATTCTATTTATTTTACTTATTACCGATAGAGGACTGGTAAAATAAATAATGGCATATCATTGCAATTGGAATGTTCTGTACCTCATTAAAAATAATGGAATAGATCTATATTCTCAGTATGAAAGCAAATGGTAGATTAATATGTATAATATTAATGATTTATAAATAAAGTTTTAAAAGACTCCCTTTTATTCATACTCGTTTACCTTTGTGTATGCTAACATTTCTCTAGAAGAAAGTCTAGAGATCTAGAAATCCCCAATGAAAAGTTTGGTGGTGGATTTGGGTGGGGAAAATTTCACTTTTAATTTTGTATTCTTGTGTAATGTTCGATTTTTCACCCATGTTGATATTTTACTTTTACAATTTAAAAAATGAATTTGATTTTTTTAAAGGTCAGTTGTTTTTCTCAGACCTTGTTTCTCAAAGTTGTACCCTAGGGTGTGAAATTTAAAAAAACAGAAACTCAAACCAGCTTATGCAAAAGAGAAGGATATCTTCTCATTTTTCATCTTCCATTTTTGCTGTTCTCTATGGGTTGGCTTCATTACAACATTTACAGTGCTGTGAAGGAGACAGCCGCGGCAGCGTTTAGGCTCATACCATCCTAGCTCTACCACTAGGCACAAAAGGACTCTTCTCCCCAATCACATGGAGAAGCTCTGATTAACCCAGCTTATTTCACTGTCCAAAAATCCTGGACCAATCCCTGAGACAAGGAGTGGTGTCAGCGAACATGTGTGACGTGACTGCCACAAGAACCAAGGACGATTACTGTGGCAAATTATGGTAAAAGTGGGTAGGCTGTTTCCGAAAGAAGGGAGAGGTACAGAGCAGGCAAAAAACTCCACACACACACACACACACACACACACACACACACACACACACACACACACACACTCTCTGGGAAATGTATTTAGATATTGCTGTGATTGATAAAGTATCAGTTCACTTAAATGTGCTAAAAATCAGTATCTTCCACTGATTTTGTCAACACACACACACACACACACACACACACACACACACACACACACACACACTCTCTCTCTCTGGGAAATGTATTTAGATATTGCTGTGATTGATAAAGTATCAGTTCACTTAAATGTGCTAAAAATCAATATCTTCCACTGATTTTGTTATTATAGATTATCATTTATACAATGACATTTTGTCATTATAGATTATCATTTATACAATGACATTTTGTCATTATAGATTTTTGTCATTATAGATTTTCACAAACCTTAGACACTAAAAATATAAGTTCTTTTTTATAGGAGGGAACAATTTTATTAATATTTCAAAAGTTTCCCATGTTCAAAAGAGTTGAGAACACTGGCTGAAGTCTGCACTGTGTTGTTGGCAGTATTAATGAGGAGTAAGTACAGAGACGGAGAGAGATTTTGGTAGCAGAAAGTAGAGACTTGAAAATGACAGGGTCAGAAAAGAGACAAGAGTATGTTACATCGCACCAATGTCCTGGTGATTATTTGAAAGACTTCACCGAAATAAGAACGCCCAGGTATATGGCAGTCAAGTATGAAATGCAGAAAGAGATATTTTGTCTTTCTGCTTTGTATTTTACTCAGCACACTTATGCTGAAACAATACATTTTTCTTCGTGCATATTTGAGATAAAAGGATTGAATGTAAAAGAAAGTACGGGAATGCCAAACCTCGGGAGAAGTGAGAACAGGCAGACAGCAGGACTTTTGAATTTGCGTTTGGTTTCTGAAAAGAGCATTTTCTATAGCAAATGCTTGATAGTACAAAATGTTTTTGGAAGAATAAAAATGCTGAGAAAAATCCCACTGGCCTCCAGGAACAGGAAAGAGTGACTTAATAGTGACACAGTGTCCTGGTGCTTCTGTTTTAATCACTTTCTAGTGAGAAAGTGCACTTGTAGCCTGAGTAAACGGACATGCGGAGAGAGACTGAAGCAGAGTCAGCTGTTACATTTGAAAAATGTTTGTCACTGTAAGAAGCACCGCCACCATCTTGAGCAACGCGAACACATGTTTGAGCACCTACTGTATGATGTAACCCTAAGGTTTCTGGGATCAATTTGAATTGCCTTTTGCTTGTGACAAGTAAATTCATTAAGGGAAAATTCTGCTTCCCAATATAGCTTAGTATATACCTGGGCCATACAAATCATGGTTAATTCAATATTTAATGTTTGTTGGCCCAAAGAAAGCAACCCATTGGAGCACATTCTAACAAAGAGTGTGTCCTAGGACTGCCCAATCTGGGCTCCGGAATCTGAAACAGCAGGTTCGGTCTTGACAAACTCTTTAAGGAACTATTTATTTCAGGATTTTAAAGAAAGACAATATAAATTTTAGTCTCCCATTGTTAAATATCCTCCTGACTGCAGTAGCTGGGATAAAGAAAATGACTCGATGAGGTGAGGTGGAGGTCAGAGCTCCTGGCGCCCGGTGCGTGTAGAGGAGGCTGGTGGCAGCCGCTGCCAGGCTTGCCCGGTGCCCATCGGGGGCGGCGCGAGGGTGGCGGGACCCACGGGGTTCCCGCGTCCGCCTGCAGCTCGTGGCAGCGGTAGGACACCTGCGCTGGACGTTGCTCCCAGGGGCTGGTGGCCCATAGGGGTAAGGAAGGAAGAGGGAGCAAGGGGAAAACATAAGGAAAGCAGGAAGGACAGAAAGACAGCTGCAGCTTCAGACAGCAGGCGGGTCTGGGGGGAAGATCAAGAAAACCCTACCTAGTGCTCCATTACATAGGCATGGGATATTTTTCCGTTTATTTGTAATTTCATTTATTTAAACGCTTGAGCACTGTTGGTGGAAATATAAGATGCAGCTGCTGTGGAAAACAGTATGGAGGTCTGCAAAGCTACAGACAAGCCAGTGGTCGAGTAAGGCAAATCGAAACTAAAGCCAAAACGTTTCATTATTTTAGTTATACTAAGTTTCCATTTGTATTGTCAGGGCTAGGGCTTAGACCCTTCAAACCCATTGTACAGACTGAGTCCCCAGACCCCTCACACACCAGGCTGCATCACTAGACCCCTCACACGCAGGTCCACGCTAGGTAACTAGGAAAGATCCCAGGAGTCGTTGGCAGTTGACGGGAGCTCGGTCCTCAGCAACTCAGCAGCAGCTTACAGGTCCAGCAGCTTCCAAGTCCAGTGGTGGCGGTGGCCTCTCGGAGGGTCCTGGGGGCACTGGCAGCAACAGCCTGCAGCACCAGTAGTGTCCTCCCTATGACTCCCAGGGACATCCTGGGGGTGGGGGGCACCGTGGATCAGAGCCACTCATTCTTTATACTTAAGTCTAACCCAGGACACATGGGTGCATATGCGCAATTACATTAGACAATAACCAAGGACCACCTGGGTGCACGTGCACATTTACATCAAATGCTCCGCAAGATTCTGAGCACCTGAGGGGCCCTGACCATTTTCCTTCACTTTCCCAACAAAGTCCCTCAAAAAATTAAAAATGGAACCACCATATGATCCAGCAATCCCACTTCTAGATATATATCCCAAAGAATTGAAGTCAGGATCGCGAAGAGATACCAGGACTCCCATGTTCATTGCAGCATTATTCACATTAGCCAGGGTATGGGAACAGCATAAATATCTGTTGACAAGATGAATGGCTAAAGAAGAGTTGGTATATACATACGATGGAATATTATGCAGCCTTAAAAGAGAAGGAAATCCTGCTATTTGTGACAATATGGCTGAACTTGGAGGACATGATGCTACATGAAATAAGCCAGGACAAAAACACAAACACTGCATGATTCCACATACTTGAGGTATCTAAAATATTCAAACATATAGAAGCAGAGAACACAGTAAGGGTTGCTACGGGTAGGGGGATGGGAAATGGAGAGTTTTTTAATGGGTATAAAGTGTCATTTATGCTGGATGAATTAGTTTTAGAGATGTCTTGTACAACATAGTGCCTATAGTTAACAATATGGTATTGTGCACTTCAAAATTTTTTAAGAGGCTAGATCTTGTTGAATATTCTTACCATAAAACAAAACAAAACAAAATACAGAGGAAGAGATGCAAGAAAACTTTTGGATGTGATCAATATGTCTCTTACTTTGATTATGGTGATGCTATCATGCATGTTTGCATATGTCCAAACTCATCAAATTATATACAATAAATACGTGCAATTCTTTGTATATCAATCACAAGCTTTTTTGGGAGGGGAGGGGCAGCTGGCAGGTAATGGGATTGGAACCCCTGACTTTGGTGTTATCAGTACCATGCTCTAATCAAGTGAGCTAACCGGCTAGCACTCAATCCTACCTTAATAAAGCTGTTTAAAGAGTAAAAAAAGAACAAGGAAAAGAGAAAACCTTCCCTCAGAAGATTATGCTAAGTAATATAAGCCGGGCACAGAAAGACAAATACTGTATCATCTCACTTATATGTATAATCTAAATGTGGAACTCATAGAAGCATAGAGTAGAATGGTGGTTTCTGGGGCCTGGGGTAAGGGGAGTGGGGAGATGTTGGTCAAAGGGAACAAAGTTCCAGATACATAGGAGGAATAAATTCAAGAGATCTATTGTACAACATGGTGACTATGGTTAACAACAATACATTGTATACTTGAAAATTCCTGAGAAAGAAGATTTTAAATGTTCTCAACACACACAAAAAGTAAATATGTGAGGTAATGAATATATTAATTATCTTGACTTAGCCATTTCACCATGTATACAAGGGTACTTTAAAAAGTTCATGGAAAAAGATAATACAAATCTCTCCGTGAACTTTTTTTTTTTTTTTTTTTTTTGTCTTTTGTCTTTTTCCGTGTCCGGCAACGGATCGCAACCCTCAGTGTTGCCCCAGTACCGGACCGGGGACCGGCAACGGGATCGCAACCCTCGGTGTTGCTCCCGCGCCTCGCTCAGCCAGTGAGCGGGAACTGGTCTGTATGTGGGATCCGAACCCTCGGTCGGGAGCGCCGCCGCGCTTCCCAAGCGGCGCACTATCCAGTGCGCCACTGGGCCGGCCCCTCTCCATGAACTTTTTGAGGTACTCTTTGTACATATATCAAAACATCATGTTGTACACCATAAATCTATACAATTTTTATTTGTCAATTAAAAAATAAACCAAAGAAGAATCAGAAAAACAAACAAGAAAAATAATTGTTTGGTAGAACTAAAGAAAACAAACAACCAAAGATCATGTGAAATTTTGACTGGCCCACTAATAAGCCCAGGGCAAAGTTAGCGATCACTACTTAAGCGTTAAGTTTTCTTAAGACCACTACAAAGATCCTTCGTATAAAGACACTGCCATTTTCTTAGAGATGACTTGTTAAGAAGAGTAGCACTATGATTTAAGGATTATGGTAAAGATGCCAAACATTGTAGTATCTTGGAACCAGTTTATTTTTACTTGGGTTAAGTAAAAATGTGAAACAGTTAAATTTTCTATGAGATAATTTGCTGAATAGATAGATAACACTTTTTTTTTTTACCTTATTCTTGTTTTAACTTGTGTTCCATATTTTTTGATCAAACAGGTTCAAGGTGAAAAGTAAAATTTCAAGTTTCTTTTAAGGAATTCAAATAGTAACAGTTAAGTCATACTTTATAAGTGGTGAAGAAAGGCTTAAAATTTGGAGAAATTTTGTTGGGCATGGTAGTAATTGAGTGAAAAAGGTAAATTATGTCTAAACGAGAATGTGTTATAATTAGAAATAAAGATCTAAAAAGTATTTTCTTCAGTTAAGTAGTGTAACAATACTTTTTACTATTAGATATGGCTTTTATAAATGCACGTTTTACTGTTAGACATGGCTTTTATAAATGCATGGTCCAATAATTTTATTCATTGTCAGTATTTAATAGCTTATTAATATTTTCCCCACCTCTGATAATAAATTTTAATCTACAAAAAATTATCCACAACTCTAATTTAAAAATAAAATCTGATATTAAGATAAATATAATGCTTTTTAAATAAGCAAACAAATAAATATATAACTCATGTGAAGTCTCACTTAGAACTTGCTATTTAAATATTTAAATTCCTTGCATAGGAATTGCACTAGTTTATTCCTTTAATTCATTTGCTTAACAAGTTTATACTGAGAACCTACCTACTGCATGTGTAACTCTGTGCTAAATACTGAGGATACAAATGAAGTAGTTCACTATTTTTGGTCATTTTACAGTTTGAGAAGAGAGACATGGATCAAGTACAGTTGATCCTCATTATTTGTAGATTCCATGTTTGCAAATTCACCTACTTGCTTTTGTGGTCATTTGCAAACGTGTGCAGAGTGGTAAAAAAAATTTGAGTGGCTTGATGTGCATATTCCCAGAGGAAGCTGAACAAGGCTATGCTCTGCCTTCTTGGTCAAGTTCTTATACTGTAAGCAAGTGTCCTTTTAGTGGTCAATCTAGTGCCATGTGTTCTGTATTTTTGTGATATATAAAAATGTTCCTTGTGGAATATACTATATAGAGCATACGTACTTCACAGGGCCTGGTTTTCCAAGGCCTTGCAGTATCAAATATTGACCTTGCAAGGACAGGAAATTTTCTTCAGGGTATAATTCTCTGTTGCAAGATAAAGATTGTGGCACAGCAATCAAAAGACAGACTAGTTACTAATTGTAATGTAAAGATACTGAGAGATTGCTGTTAAGAAGGAATGTTTGCTAATATCAAACTGTTGTCAATAGGACCACTTAGCTGTCTACTGGAATGTCATCTGGCTTGTTTCACTGAAAGCTACCAGCCTATACTGTTAAACTATAATCCCACCTATGTCTCTTCCTGTAACTTCCTGGTCTGGAAAATAAATGCAGAAAGAGAACCCCAATTTGGTGTTAATTTCCCAAGGAAGGGATGCCTCATGCTGGAGCATTCCCAGGGAAGTTAACCACTTCAGGGCCTCTCACTGCTCGAGAGAGATGGGCTTTGAGTAATCCTTTTCATCTCCATCACCCAGGGGAAGTGGGGTGACAAATCCGTGGGGGGAGAAGCAACGCAAAGCAACTGTTCCTAGTGTAATAATAATAATTGAGAACAACTCAAACATTAATCAGAAGTAGAAATAATAAAAAAATAAAAACTACATGGATGGGGTGTGTTAAAGGGACACAGAAGCCAACTAAAAGAGCTCCCAATGACCAAAGCTGGAACAATCAGGGCAACAAAATCAATTATGTAATTAATAAAGCAGTATTGAATTATAACCCACAGTTAGAATTAGATAGAGGTAATGGTTGTACAACATTGTGAATGTACTATCTGCCACTGGATTGTTCACTTTAAAATGGTTAATTTTATGTTATGAGAATTTCACCTAAAAAAGGAAAAAGAAAAAAAGAGGCAATTAATAGCAGGATTGGCAGCAACCCATAAAGAGCAAAATAATAATAAGTCAACAGAGTAGCATGACATCACTGTACATTATTTTGTACCAATTCCCGTTTTCTTAGATTTCTAGAAAATAAATTCTGTAGTAGAATATATTGGATTTCTATGGTGAAGAAACAAGGGCACAGGGCACTGATATTTAGAGACATGCTATGTATGATACGTACTCACCAGCAAGTGAAGCTTGGGTGGTATCAATCAAAGTATGAAGTTTCTACTGATGAATAAAGGGATCTCACATTATTGAATTCTGGAAAAAAAAGTGGGATATTAAAAAAAACCTGATGGGACGCTCTTTGCACGTGGATGGGGCTTTTTAAATGTAGACTGTTGGGGGGACACCTAATGTCAGTATTATTAGGTATTTTTTCACCAGTTGGTCAGATTCTCTAAAAAAGTAGGTTTGCCAGATTTAGCAAATAAAAATATAGGATGCTGAACTAAATTTTATTTTCAGAAAAGTTTTTTTTTTTTTTTTTTTTTTTTTAGTATAAGTATGATCCAGTTATTACATAGGGACAGACTTACACTAAAATATTACTTATTTTTTTTATCTGAAATTCAAATTATATTTGGCAGTACTATAGACAAGCCTCTTATAATCTCCTGCCTGGAGTACAGAATCTTTGCTGACAGCATTCTTGGTACCACTTACGCAGAAGACCGTGGCTGCCATGTTTCCTGTACAACATTTCAACGTTTCAATCTGTTTTTCATATGGTTTCCCACATTTTGTATTATTCTCTTTAAAGAATAAATTTCTAGTCTTCTCTTAGCATGCAGGAATCCATTTTGCAATTTAACTTTTCTTCATCTACTCTTAGATTTTCCATCCATTTTTAGCTCTGTGTTTTTATCTTTTTTCAGTTCTGCCTTCAGCCCCACTTCTAGAGGTACCTGTTATCACCGCTTCTTGAGTTTTGCCCTCTGTGGTGGCGATTGTGTTTCTTCTTGGCTTTCTTTGCAGCCTGTTTAGGATTCAGGTTACTCAGTTCTTCTATGACAGTCATCACTTCATCTATTTTTGGCTTTATGGATCCCTTCATTTCAGGAGGGAGCAGAGGCAAATATATATCTTCAAGACCAGAGGCAGACCTAGATGTTTTAACAAATGGCATTCAAGGAACAGATAATCTCAAGTAAACTCTTCCTGAGAACAAAGGTGAGAGAATGATTCCCAACTCATTTTATGAGGCGGTATAATTTTGATACAAAAAAAGCAGAAAGGAGTACAGGAAAAATATTTATGAGAAAATGCATTTCATTTTCTCACAAATATCAGAAAACAAAACCAAGCAATTTATTTTACATTAGAATGTTTATATTAAAATACTTTAAAAGAAACATCTTGAGAAAGTTGGATTTATACCAAAAATGTAAAAATATTTTTAACATTAGAAAATCTGTTAATATAGTTAACCAAAAGATACAAAGAAAAATAAAAACTATATCAAATAGAAGAGGCATCTGATAAAATTTCCCATACTTGTTTAAAATAGAAACTCATAGAAAACTGGAAATAGGAAAATAAGGATAACCTTTATTCCTACTAAATATCAAGACTAACAATCATATTTATTGTTAGGAACACTCCAATTCCAGTCAAGCACCCAGGAAAGAGTGCCCACTATCTCTGCTTCTAATCATATTATACCGGAAATTTTAACTAGTTCAGTAGGCTGTGAATAAGAAATAAGTGTAAGAATTTTTTAAAAAGTAAATTCTGTTCTTACTATTTAGAGATAAAAAGATAGTCTACATAGAAAAGAGAATCTATAGGCAATGTATTAAATCTACCAAAGAGAGCTCAGTATGAGTACTGATCGCACAATAAATACACAAAAGTTAATTGCAATTTTATACATCAGAAAAACTTAAAAAATAATTTGAAAATGTAGTTTTTTAAAGACAGAAAATATAGATACCAAGGTAAATTTTGACAAATGAGGTTTTAGACTTTAATAGAGAAAATCATAATATTCTATTGAAGATACATTAAAATATATGAATAAAAGGAAGTGTACAGTTTTGAACTGGAAAATTCAAAAGAACAAATATGTCGCTTAGCTCCTAATTAATCTTAATTTTTTTATACACTCTCACTTAAAATCCCAAAGAGATTTTGTGATTTTATATGGGAAATGGAGAAGCTTATTCAAGAATTCTCATGTATCAGTTAAAGGTCAAGAATAACTGTTAAAAGTTTAAGGACTACAAATGGTACAGATTCACATGAGCACATAAGAAAACTTGTGATTAAGCTGAAAAAATATAAAAAGTGACATTGATGCAGAGTTTGAATACCACGCTAAAGTGATGCAACTGATTGCTAAGAGTGAGCCTTATTCTTATGAAGACACTGTAAATTATAGAATTGCTACAAATCCGTGGAGGAAAGATAACCTATTTAATACATGGTGTTGGGACAAGACAAAAAAATTAAATCCCTATTTTTACAATATACATAAATTAATTTCAGGCAGATTAAAGGCCTACATGTGAATAAGCAACATTTTAAGACATTTAGCAAAAATATTAGAAAAAATCATTATGATTTCAGCATGAGGGAGTCTTTTAAAAATAAAATGCAAAAGGTACAAGCCAAAAGTTTGACAACTTGATAATTTAGTTTACATTAAAATGGTAAATTTCTGCATTTCATAATACTATAATCAAAAATAAGTTATCTCGCGAAAAAAATGTTTCCAACAAAGGATTAGTATCTAGACTGTTAAAGAGCTACACATTAACTGAAAAAAAATCAAACCAAAAGAAAAATGAATAGATTAAATGGACATACAATTCATAGATAAATAAGCCTAAATTTGCAATAAAAATCTAAATTGCATCATTACTAAGAAAATACAAATTAAAATGAATGAAATATCATGTCATATTCATCTGATTGGAATGTTTTTTTAATCTGAAAATACTAAATGCTGTTAAAGATGTGGAGAAACAGAAACCCTTACACATAGCACGAAGGTGAGTGTGTCACTTAGTACAACCTTTCTGGAGAATAATTTGATCATATTTTCAAGGTGCTCAAGACTTCAACCCAGAAATTTCACTCATAGGTACATATGTACAAGTAAACATATGGCAAGAATTTTTATGGAAGCATTGTTTTTAAGAGCAAAAAACTGGAAACAACTTAAATATTCATTAATTGAATAATACATCAATAAGTTGTGGTATTTTCACATGGTAGACTAGTACCTAGAGATTAAAATGTATGGATAGCTCTGTATGCATCAATATTGACAATGCTCCAAAAGAATATAGGAAATCAAAAATGCAAGTTGAAGAGTAATAGATAAAGTTTGATTCCATTACAGACTTTAAAAATATGAATACTAAAATAAAATATTGTTTATGGACATATACATATTTAGCACAATTATAAACATATGTACAAGAATGATAAATCCTGAATTCAGGACAGAAATTGTGTCTGGGGAAGAAAAGAGGGGAATGGAACAGAAAAGAATTATATAGTAGGCTTCGACCATCTCATATGTGTAATTTCTTAAAAAAAACCCTCTGAGGCAAATATGGTAAAATACTAAGGTTGACAAAGCTGCTATTAAGTATTGTAGGAATGCTGGTCAGAACTCACTCCATCCTCTTGGCCTTCAGGGGTCTGGCTTCAACAGGTACAATCTTTTCTCTGCACAAGTCACTTTGAAACTGAGGGAGGAACAGGAACAGAACGCTGTGCTTGTAAATAAAGGGAGTGACACTGACAACCTCAAAGATGAGCAACAGGAGGCTGCAGACTGCCTGGGCATCTCGCCCCTGCACAGCCTTTCTCTCTTTGGCATAGCTCCACTTTTGTCTCTAAGTCCCTTATAAGCCTCAGCTGTCCCCCTCTGGGGTGTAGAGAAGCAGCTGCACAGCACTTGGATGGATCGATACTCCTGCCCAATCCCTGTAAGTAACCACCCATCAGTATATTAATAATATTAATAATAGTAACACTAACAGTAAAGTCCTTGTAAACCATATGAGTCGCCTGCTTTGTTCTTTGGTCTCAGGACACCTTATCGGTTTGTTGGGCATTGTACTGTGAGCTCACACTCCGACAAGGATGTTATTCTAACGTTTTCTGTATGATTAAAATGTTTCATAATACAGAGTGGAAATAAAAAATTCAGTCATAAAAATAAGAAAGTTGATGGTATGAGTTAAAATATTTGATGTATCATGCCATTGGTCACTCTAAAAAATGTTTAAGCTTCTTTCTTCACTTTTTTCAGTGGGGACTTGTTTCTGGCCTGCCTCTTGAATGAAGAAAACCAGGACTGCAGAAGCTCTGATGTTGCAATAAGTCAATGGGCCCATCTAAATGCTTTTATTTTATTTTTTTGAAGGTAAAATAAGTATTTTTATTTTTCTTACTTTGGGTTGATATAAAAGATAACTTACTTGAAGTGGTAATAGTTAACAATATATTGGTTGGTTATAACACATGAATTAGTGAAATGAATAAGTGAGTTTATTGGCAGTTTACTTGGCAGCTCTCTCTCTGATTTCCAATACTGGTATGCAATCCCTTCACCACCCTTTTTCCTGATCTCTCTCAGGCTGCAGTGTCTCGTTCCTGTCCCATGGCCTGCCCACTAGAGGACACCAGATGGGAGTTACCTCAAATACCTGTACCTGCTCCCTCCTTTGCTTTTCGCTGTAGGCTCAGGGGATGACGGGCCCCTCTTCTTATGAATTCGGTCCTGCACCTTTAGGTGTCTCTCCAGCTGTATTCTCAATCTCTTCTCTCTGACATTTATCTTCTGAGTTTGCTTTTTATTCTATAAAATAGGGGCAATAAATACTAATTTCCAACGTTGTTATGGGTATCATGTAAGATAAAACAGAGAACCTATGTAAATGTTAATTTTTACTGAAAAGGGCCATATGTCTTCAAACAATTGTAATTTATAATCTAGGTTATTAAGTGTGAAAGGATTTTATTGTCTAAGTGTGTGCTGAATGAAAACAGGGACCTGCAGGGAAAGGCATTTAAAAGTTTGTAAAGACTTACTCATTGGATAGTCATTTTGGATTCTTTTCCCTCTACTTTTTTCCCCCATGGGGTGATATTTTCATCTCCAGCAATAATCAGAAGCATGTTCAAGTTATGAAAATACATGTTTTAAAATTGATAAAAAGTGATGTATTGTCTTATGTTCAAATTAGTAAATTGATATAGCACTTTGAATGAACAGTAGGACATAGAAACAGTTTTGAGCACTATTATGAAGCATTACAGATGCTTTTTTTGGACTAGTTGCTCATTTCCTAAATAGATTTATTTGATAGCTCTTCTCATTTAATAAAAGGATGAATTGGAAAAATATGAACAGATTGTGATAACCAAAAATAAATGAACTTGACAACCTGGAAGAGGAGTAATTGCCAATGAACTGAATAATAACGTAGGAGGACATTGGCATGCACAATTTATGTATGAATAAGAAATAAAATTTTTGACATTTAAGTTTAGAACAGGCTGCCTAGAAGTGGATTTTGGAAAAAAAAATAACATTTTTAATATCCTAAAAATAATGTTTTACTCAAATATGTAGTCAACTACATTTTACCTAATAATTTTGAATATCCTGTTTCTCTGTGTGTTTCTTCCTTCATTTCAAAAATACAAAAATAATATCTTGATGAGGGTGACTATAATGAAGACTATAGTTCTTCCTATTTTGATTCCATATTACTCACAAAAAAGTGAATAATTTAGTCTCTTGAATGTCTTGATTACAGGTGATATCTCTGAAAATAGAATAGTCATTTTTTAGAAAAATGACATTTTCATTCTAGCTCTTTCTTATTACCTGTGTAATCTTGAACAATCTCTAAGCCTCAGAGGCCTCATCTATAAGAAGAAAATAATAATTCAAGAATGTTGTGATAATCGTGATAATCGAAATGAAGTACTGCATCTGACAGTGTTGAAAACTACAAATTTTATAAACTATTGAAAATAAAATATTTTACATACACATTCACACATTATCATTTCCCCATTGGAGTTTCTGGCACTGTGCATTAGATTAGCCAAGCAATTGAGCTTTTCTTTTTCTTTTTTTAAAAAAATTATTGTAATTGTACATATTTGTGGGGTACAATGTGTTGTTTCAATACAACATTTATTGAATCAAGTTAGGGTAGATAGCATATCTATCAGCTAAACAATTACCTTGGTGGTGATAATGGTCAAGATCCTCTTTTCTAGCTATTTCGAAATATATAATAATATTATTAGCTATATTCAGCCTGGAATACCAGAACTTACTCTTCCTATCTGCTTGTAATTTTGTACCCATTAATCCACCTCTTCTCCTCCCCCTCCCACTTTCTTTCCTGGCCTCTGGTAACCAACAGGCACTTAAAAAATGCTCAACATCACTAATCATCAGAGAAATGCAAATTAAAATCACAATGAGATATCATCTCACTCCAGTTAGAATAGCTATTATATAAAAGACAGAAGATAACAAGTGCTGGAGAGGATGCAGAGAAAAGGGAAGGCTCATACATTGTTGGTGGAATGTAAATTAATACAGCCATTATGAAAAAAATTATGGAGGTTCCTTAAAAAACTAAAAATAGAACTACCTTATGATCCAGAAATCCTTCTACTGGATATACACCCAAAGGAAAGGAAATCAATATATCAAAGAGACGCCTGCCCTTCCATGTTTATTATTATCCACACTATTCACAATAGCCAAGAGATGGAAGCAACCTATGTGTTCATCAACAGATGAGTAGATAAAAAATTGTGATAAATATACAAAATAAAACACTATTCAGCTGTAAGAAAATAAGATTCTGTCATTTGCAGCAAAATGGATGGAACCGAAGACCATCATGTTATTTTTCATTCATATATTTGGCATTGTACAGAAACATCCAAGCAGACACAAGACAATTAAGCACGAATCTATTTAAGCATTTAAATAAGGAACGTTAAAAAGCTGGTCTACTCTTTGTATTGTACCTAAGAACATAAAGGCACAGAGAAATAAAGGAAGAAACACAACGGCTCATTATAAGAGCAGGATTTGGGACTCGAGTGTTCTGAATCACTCCTCGTGGTAAACTTTTTACTATTCCTTACTGCTTTTCCCCCCCCCCCCAAAATGGAAACTATTTCTGATTGATTTAGTGACTTAACAGCTTATGTGGGCTCTTCAAAACAGCAAACATTTGCTGCATATTTCCTGTGATAAGCAATGGAAATTTAAAGATAAATAGAGCACAATTGTTGCCCTTAAGCAATCACAATGTAATAGAGGAACAATGTGTACGAAAAGAGATACAATAAACTGAAACATGTGCTTTAATGAACAAAAGCTTCAGTGATGGTACTAAAAATGGGTCTAGAGAAGTTGTAGTCGGGGTGGATTTCCCAAAAAAGGAGATACTTGACTGATTTTGATGAGAAAACATTTGCTGTGTGTGTGTGTGTGTGTGTGTGTGTGTGTGTGTAGGTGGGGGTAGGAGGACCTGATGGAAATGATGTGTGTGTGTGTGTGTGTGTGTGTGTGTGTGTGTAGGTGGGGGTAGGAGGACCTGATGGAAATGATTGAAAGATGGCATCTCAAATAAAGAGGAATGATGTGTACAGAAGTAGAATAAAATAAAAAGAACCGGTGGGTTTGTGAAATAGCAGTCAGTCAAGCTACCCTGGTGTACAGGGCGTGAGGGAGGGATCAGCAGGAGAGTTGTTGAGAGAAATCAGAGAGATGGAGCGAAGTCAGTCCATCTGAGCAGGCCTGAGTTAGGACACAGGGAATCAAGAGTGAAAGCCAGTGTAGCGTGTGGAGCTCGTACAGTGGAAACCAACAGAAGGATGTTAACAGCTTTAGTGTAGCCAGACTTGCCTCCGTTACCTCCCTTATTTATTTGTTTTAGTTAAAAAAAAATCACCCTGCGTAGAGTGGAAAAAGAATTATAGGGGTAAAAACTGGAGTGGGAAGGTGAGTTGGAGACGGTTGAGAAAGCTGATGGGGGTTTGATCTGAAGCGGTGGTGGCAGAGATGGGAGAATGGATGACAGAAAGGCTGAGGCAGGTATTGATATCCGCATGCTGCGGGTGAACAAACTGAAGCTCAGAAACACTGAGTAATCAGCCCACAGTCACACAGCTGGGAAGAAGGACATCGGGACTGAAACACTGGTCTCTATTCATGCCAGTGTCAGGAGCAGCTTCCAAGCTGTATTCCCTGGGGTGGGACCACATCTTCCCAGAGGAAGGGGATCACTTTATTCATCACACAAAGTCACTTCATGAGCCTGGGAGGCATGTTCAAAGACAACACTATTTCTTATGTGGCACTGTATGTCTTGGGTTCTTTTCCAATGTCTTAGCTCAGACATTTTACTTTAGCAGTTTTATTTTCTCTTAAGGGACAAAACTGATACAAGAGTACATTTTACCTTCTTTTTATGGAAATGTTATTACTAATGATCCCCCTGCCCGCCCCCCCCCCCAATCTCTAGTAACCTTAGATTTGTTCTCTCCTTTTGAAAGTTCAACAAATTGTTGTGGTCTTTTCTTTTCCTTCACAAGTTGCAGTTTAAATTGAACCAGTCTGTTGGGAGAATACCTTCTTGCTTGGGGGCGGTCAGTCATTTTCTAGTAAGGCCTTCAGCTAATTGGATGAGGCCCACTGCATTATAGAGAGTAATCTGCTTTACTCAAAGCCCACCAATTAAGTCAATCTCAGTCAAAAACACCTCCACAGAAACATCCGGGATAATGTTTGACCAAATAAATATCTGGGCACTATGGCCCAGCCAAGTTGACAAATAAAATTAACTATGACATCAACTCAAAAGAATGTTCTGAGCATTAAATGATTTAATGTATATAAAGCGCTCAGGGCATTGTCTGGCACAGAACATTCATTCAATGTTAACTCCTACTGTCATCGTTAGTGTTATTCAAGCAGTTACTTTGTTAGAGTGGTATTGAAAAAAACAACTACTTTTTTATAGCTGTAAAAGAAATACTTGTATTGTTCGAATGTAGGGGACATTTTGAGTGATCACAAAAAAAAAAAGCAAACATGATGAAAAAGAGCTTCCTAGTAAATGGTCAGAAACTGTGAAGAGAAATACACTTATGTATCAATACCAAGGTAAATACACTGGAAAAAATTTACTTTCACATTGCTTTCCTTGGCATTTCTAGAGATACAACTGTTTCCTTTCCAGTGGTTAGAAAAAGCTCAGTTCCTCAAATCTGATCAGGAAAGGTGGCTCACTTTCTGTTAAAGTTAAAGAGAAGTTTGTTCTTTCTCTTTCCCCCTTTTGCTACTGCTGGGAAATCAGTATAAAATGAAGGCCCATTTCATGAAACCTTAGGCAGCAGCACGGTTACATTATTCATACTTAGTTCAAATGGAAAAGTTCATTACAACCAGCAAAGTTATGAAAGATATGCTGTTCCCAAGTGGATCTGGCTTCCCCCCAAATAAATCCTTCATGAATGTGCAAGGTTATAGCCTGGCCTTCCCTCTGTGCACTGATGTCATGGTAGGATTCTTGACCACCTGGCTTTGGTGCTTGTGCACTGATCTAATAGCTGAAGCCAAAGTTCACAGATCAGCAGTTTCCTGCTCTTCTTCATTAATTGTGAATTCTTTCAAAGCTTGTTTTTTGTTTTTTTTTTTAAAATCATATTATATAAGGAAGTCTATACTCACATACCTTAATAAATCTCCTTTCCCAAACAACTTTTTTGACTTCCCACTTATTTCAAGATAGTTTGAAATTACCATCCTTTACTATGAATACCCTTGGCTTCATTTGTTTTTCCCACAGACTTCTGGAAAAAATTTACTTTCACATTGCTTTCCTTGGCATTTCTAGAGATACAACTGTTTCCTTTCCAGTGGTTAGAAAAAGCTCAGTTCCTCAAATCTGATCAGGAAAGGTGGCTCACTTTCTGTTAAAGTTAAAGAGAAGTTTGTTCTTTCTCTTTCCCCCTTTTGCTACTGCTGGGAAATCAGTATAAAATAAAGGCCCATCTCATGAAACCTTAGGCAGCAGCACGGTTACATTATTCATACTTAGTTCAAATGGAAAAGTTCATTACAACCAGCAAAGTTATGAAAGATATGCTGTTCCCAAGTGGATCTGGCTTCCCCCCAAATAAATCCTTCATGAATGTGCAAGGTTATAGCCTGGCCTTCCCTGTGTGCACCGATGTCATGGTAGGATTCTTGACTGCCTGGCTTTGGTGCTTGTGCACTGATCTAATAGCTGAAGCCAAAGTTCGCAGATCAGCAGTTTCCTGCTCTTCTTCATTAATTGTGAATTCTTTCAAAGCTTGTTTTTTTTTTTTAATCATATTATGTAAGGAACTCTATACTCAGATACCTTAATAAATCTCCTTTCCCAAACAACTTTTTTGACTTCCCACTTATTTCAAGATAGTTTGAAATTACCATCCTTGACTATGAATACCCTTGGCTTCATTTGTTTTTCCCACAGACTTATAATTTCTTTCCCCATCAGTCATATGGGAGTTTGTTCCACGTGCAGATAGTTTTGCTGCTTTGGGCATAAAAAAGCATTATTCTGCTGCTTCCCTGTTTTCCCCATGCTCTTTGTTGCTCAGCCTTATTAAAATAGTTAATATTACGCAGACCTCTGCCCACATTGCACTTACAGTCAGCCTGGGTGGGTGTTGGTGTGACGCAGCCTGCCAGAGTTGAGGGTGGAGTCGCTGGCGTAGTCAGTGCCAGCCTTGTGCAGGTTGAGAAAAGGGCGCAGGGTGCCTTTGTCCTTCCTCTTGGGTGCCCTCAACCAACTCTTGGTGCTGTACGTCTCCCTGTCTGTATCTCCCAGCCAATGCTCTNCCCCCCCCCCCCAAAATGGAAACTATTTCTGATTGATTTAGTGACTTAACAGCTTATGTGGGCTCTTCAAAACAGCAAACATTTGCTGCATATTTCCTGTGATAAGCAATGGAAATTTAAAGATAAATAGAGCACAATTGTTGCCCTTAAGCAATCACAATGTAATAGAGGAACAATGTGTACGAAAAGAGATACAATAAACTGAAACATGTGCTTTAATGAACAAAAGCTTCAGTGATGGTACTAAAAATGGGTCTAGAGAAGTTGTAGTCGGGGTGGATTTCCCAAAAAAGGAGATACTTGACTGATTTTGATGAGAAAACATTTGCTCTGTGTGTGTGTGTGTGTGTGTGTGTGTGTGTGTGTGTGTGTGTAGGTGGGGGTAGGAGGGCCTGATGGAAATGATTGAAAGATGGCATCTCAAATAAAGAGGAATGATGTGTACAGAAGTAGAATAAAATAAAAAGAACCGGTGGGTTTGTGAAATAGCAGTCAGTCAAGCTACCCTGGTGTACAGGGCGTGAGGGAGGGATCAGCAGGAGAGTTGTTGAGAGAAATCAGAGAGATGGAGCGAAGTCAGTCCATCTGAGCAGGCCTGAGTTAGGACACAGGGAATCAAGAGTGAAAGCCAGTATAGCGTGTGGAGCTCGTACAGTGAAAACCAACGGAAGGATGTTAACAGCTTTAGTGTAGCCAGACTTGCCTCCCTTACCTCCCTTATTTATTTGTTTTAGTTAAAAAAAAAATCACCCTGCATAGAGTGGAAAAAGAATTATAGGGGTAAAAACTGGAGTGGGAAGGTGAGTTGGAGACGGTTGAGAAAGCTGATGGGGGTTTGATCTGAAGCGGTGGTGGCAGAGATGGGAGAATGGATGACAGAAAGGCTGAGGCAGGTATTGATATCCGCATGCTGCGGGTGAACAAACTGAAGCTCAGAAAAGCTGAGTAATCAGCCCACAGTCACACAGCTGGGAAGGAGGACATCGGGACTGAAACACTGGTCTCTATTCATGCCAGTGTCAGGAGCAGCTTCCAAGCTGTATTCCCTAGGGTGGGACCACATCTGCCCAGAGGAAGGGGATCACTTTATTCATCACACAAAGTCACTTCATGAGCCTGGGAGGCATGTTCAAAGACAACACTATTCCTTATGTGGCACTGTATGTCTTGGGTTCTTTTCCAATGTCTTAGGTCAGACATTTTACTTTAGCAGTTTTATTTTCTCTTAAGGGACAAAACTGATACAAGAGTACATTTTACCTTCTTTTTATGGAAATGTTATTACTAATGATCCCCCTGCCCCCCCCCCCCCCCAATCTCTAGTAACCTTAGATTTGTTCTCTCCTTTTGAAAGTTCAACAAATTGTTGTGGTCTTTTCTTTTCCTTCACAAGTTGCAGTTTAAATTGAACCAGTCTGTTGGGAGAATACCTTCTTGCTTGGGGGCGGTCAGTCATTTTCTAGTAAGGCCTTCAGCTAATTGGATGAGGCCCACTGCATTATAGAGAGTAATCTGCTTTACTCAAAGCCCACCAATTAAGTCAATCTCAGTCAAAAACACCTCCACAGAAACATCCGGGATAATGTTTGACCAAATAAATATCTGGGCACTATGGCCCAGCCAAGTTGACAAATAAAATTAACTATGACATCAACTCAAAAGAATGTTCTGAGCATTAAATGATTTAATGTATATAAAGCGCTCAGGGCATTGTCTGGCACAGAACATTCATTCAATGTTAACTCCTACTGTCATCGTTAGTGTTATTCAAGCAGTTACTTTGTTAGAGTGGTATTGAAAAAAACAACTACTTTTTTATAGCTGTAAAAGAAATACTTGTATTGTTCGAATGTAGGGGACATTTTGAGTGATCACAAAAAAAAAGCAAACATGATGAAAAAGAGCTTCCTAGTAAATGGTCAGAAACTGTGAAGAGAAATACACTTATGTATCAATACCAAGGTAAATACACTGGAAAAAATTTACTTTCACATTGCTTTCCTTGGCATTTCTAGAGATACAACTGTTTCCTTTCCAGTGGTTAGAAAAAGCTCAGTTCCTCAAATCTGATCAGGAAAGGTGGCTCACTTTCTGTTAAAGTTAAAGAGAAGTTTGTTCTTTCTCTTTCCCCCTTTTGCTACTGCTGGGAAATCAGTATAAAATGAAGGCCCATTTCATGAAACCTTAGGCAGCAGCACGGTTACATTATTCATACTTAGTTCAAATGGAAAAGTTCATTACAACCAGCAAAGTTATGAAAGATATGCTGTTCCCAAGTGGATCTGGCTTCCCCCCAAATAAATCCTTCATGAATGTGCAAGGTTATAGCCTGGCCTTCCCTCTGTGCACTGATGTCATGGTAGGATTCTTGACCACCTGGCTTTGGTGCTTGTGCACTGATCTAATAGCTGAAGCCAAAGTTCACAGATCAGCAGTTTCCTGCTCTTCTTCATTAATTGTGAATTCTTTCAAAGCTTGTTTTTTGTTTTTTTTTTTAAAATCATATTATATAAGGAAGTCTATACTCACATACCTTAATAAATCTCCTTTCCCAAACAACTTTTTTGACTTCCCACTTATTTCAAGATAGTTTGAAATTACCATCCTTTACTATGAATACCCTTGGCTTCATTTGTTTTTCCCACAGACTTGTAATTTCTTTCCCCATCAGTCATATGGGAGGTTGTTCCACGTGCAGATAGTTTTGCTGCTTTGGGCATAAAAAAGCATTATTCTGCTGCTTCCCTGTTTTCCCCATGCTCTTTGTTGCTCAGCCTTATTACTATAGTTAATCTTACGCAGACCTCTGCCCACATTGCACTTACAGTCAGCCTGGGTGAGTGTTGGTGTGACGCAGCCTGCCAGAGTTGAGGGTGGAGTCGCTGGTGTAGTCAGTGCCAGCCTTGTGCAGGTTGAGAAAAGGGCGCAGGGTGCCTTTGTCCTTCCTCTTGGGTGCCCTCAACCAACTCTTGGTGCTGTACGTCTCCCTGTCTGTATCTCCCAGCCAATGCTCTTCCACTGCTTTGTATAATTGACATGTAATCATTGTACACATTTATGGGGTGCGGCGTGCTGTTTCAATGAATGTATACATCATATAACTATCAAATCAGGGGAACCCATTACTTTAAGCATTTATCATTTCTTTGTGGTGATAATATTGAAAATCTTCTTTTTAGCTCTTTTGAAATATACACTACGCTTTTATCAGCTACAGTCACTGTACTGTGCAGTAGCACTCGAGACCTTATTGTTCCCGTCTAACTGTAATTTCGTACCCATTGACCACCCTCTTCTGGTCCTCTCCTCCTTCGTCCCTTCCTTAGCCTCTGGTGACCACTATTCTACTCTCTACTTCTGTGAGATAACTTTTTCAGATTCCACGTAGGAATGAAATTATGTGGTGTTTGTCCTTGTGTTCTTGCCTTGTTTTCCAGGTTCATCCATGTTTCCACTAATGACAGGATTTTATTCTATTTTATGGCTGACTCATATTCTATACACATCCCCCCCATATATATATATGGGGGGGATGTGTATAGAATATATAAATATGTATTATATAAATACAATAAATATATTATATATATCACATTTTCTTTATCCATTTATCTCTGAGAAGCTAATTATCATTTGGGGGATCTCATGTTACCTCTTAATTTCCATTATTTATGGGAGCCATGTGAAGAGAACAATATTTAACCAAAAAAAAAAAATGAGTTGTGACTATCCAGCCTCCCAGAATGAATACTGTGCCCTTTAAACCACATGATGTAAGTAGTTAGGTACTCTGTTTGCCTGGAGGTCTTTACAGAAGGTCTCACTGTGAAGTCGATAGTGCTGGATCCTCAGGAAGCACACTGAGTATAACGGGAGCTCCTAGTTTCCCATCCTGATCCCCCTTCCTGGGCTGGTGTATCCTCCCCCCAGTTGCTTACAGTGTTGGCTGCTAAGGACTCACAGCTGTGAGCTGTGCTCTTCTCTGGAGAATTCCCACCCACCAGTGAAAGCCACCTACCTTAAGAATTCCTGGGCTGTTATTCCCACCTCAGGAGCAGCCCACAGCTACCTCCAATCACTGACTGATATACAGAACAAAGTCCCAGTCAGCTCACCGAAAGGTGAAACTACTGTGGGGTCGCATTCACGCTCCAGAACTCCTCATGGGCTCAGGCTGAAGCGAGTCTCCAGATGAACCCACATCTTTGCCTATCTTCTTCCCTGTTCCTACTCTGTTTCCTTTACTTCCTTACACATTACCCTTGAAAGAACAGTCTCAGAATCACTTGTATGAGAATTCATCCTTAGGCTCTGCTTCTAGGTGACATGACTTAAGACCCTGAGTGTAAGTCTAGGGAACCAGAAAATCATGGAACCCGAAAGAGATGAGGGGGATTTTTTGCAAAATTTGGTATTTAAAATTTTAAAAAATAGCATTAAACACTCATCATGAAGAAAAAATCAGAATTCTGACTTTTTTAGAGGTTTATATTGTTTTTATTTTGAATTACCTTGCACAGGGAGTGCTTAGTTACTCTACATGTCTTGATCAAACATTATTAGTAGGAAAGGGAAGCCATTGTGTACTCCAGTTTGCTTGCCATTCATTCAAAGATGCATGCTTCTGTGGATTTATGGATGGGAAAACATATATAAATTGTAGAATCCACAAATTTAACTATGTGAAAGTCTCATAACTACAAATGACAGAAGTGCATTGGGGAAGTGTTGCTAGGTGACAATTCCACATGTACTGAAGGCATTTTGCACTATTTGGCCATGCTAGGAGCAAGTTATAGTCCAGGGAAGAGGGTATGGGAGATTCCAGTATTTTTTGCACATTATAGGAAGTCAGGTTATTTCCAG
>NW_007734892.1:35009-37353 GCF_000696425.1 Galeopterus variegatus
GTACTGAAGGCATTTTGCACTATTTGGCCATGCTAGGAGCAAGTTATAGTCCAGGGAAGAGGGTATGGGAGATTCCAGTATTTTTTGCACATTATAGGAAGTCAGGTTATTTCCAGGATCCAGTCAAAACTGTGACTTGTTTTACTAGGCTTGTTTTACTGGGCATTTTTTCTAGAAACTTACCTAAAAGGCAGAGAAAACCCTACAAGTTTATTCTCCAATGGCAGCAGGCTTTTGATTGAGCACAGAACTTTTCAAATTTAGGTAATCCTCTTTCTTGGGCCACATCTTTTTGGTATTCCACAACCCAGAGTCAAATCTGTTTATGCTCACATCTTGCATTTAAGGCAGCTAGATTCATCCATGCCAGGAACACTCTCTGTTCATAAAAGTGACACCTTCTTGTTCTTATTCTGCATTTTCGATGATTCTGCACTGATTGAAGGTTTTATACCCCGCCACTGATCTGCCTCTGGATCTTCTCCTTTGACCTTGGAATTTGGATTCACTTGGTTTGATTTCCTGTTCCTCCTCTACTTACTCCTTTTTCCTGTCTCCTCACAAGAACTTCTGCTGATGGGTAGTCTCCTTGGGTGTCTTCCAGGATAAGTGCACCAGCAATGGCTCATTCTTCAGGAATACTGTTTCCTCACAATATCATGTTCCCAGACTATGTCCTGAATGTATCTCTTAAAATAGAATAAAACAGAACACAAGGAAGCCACCAAACAAGTGGGAGGCTTTCCATTGCCAAGATTTTAAATAGATTAAGTCTGTATATTTTATCACCTTTGCTCCAGGTACTGTGAGCTCCCAGTGGGATGAAAGTTGGAATGCTTTCTTGAAACTCAGTTGACTTCATCCCATCAACTGGGGTTTCTCTCCATGGGGTTTCTCTCCATGGGGACACGAGCTTAAAAAATCCCCTCTCTGTTGCAATTACTAGAGCTCTGGGAACAGGGCCAAAACTCTTTTTCTATTATGACTATATCTATGGCTAGCTGTCTTCTATCGCACACCTAGTATGTGACAGGTACTATGCCATATACTTTTAGAGCCATAATTTTTAATCCTATTGTGGCTTGCAGAAGAAGATATAATCCCCACTCTGCAAATGAAGAAACTGCAATTTAGAGAGGTTAAGATATTAAGTGACAAATCTGGATACAACCTATATGTGTCTGTCTTCCAAGCCTTTGTGCTATTATGCCCCTTTTGTATTTTCCTCTACATGCTCACCCCAGCCTAGCAACTACCCATTTTCATAGACCCCTCTACTAGTTATCTATTGCTGCATAACCATTTTAGGGGCTCGAGGTGAAATACATTTATTATCTCACAGTTTCCATGGGTCAGGAGACTGTCTGTGACTTAGCTGGCTGCTTTGCTCGGTCTCAGAAACTGCAATCAAGGTGTTAGCTAGACTTTGTTTCTTTCTGGAGTTTGGTGTCCTCTTCCAAGCTGTTAAAAAAAAAATGACTTCCTTGCAGCTGTATGGCTGAGAGCCCTGGGTTTTTATTGGCTGTTGGCTAGAGGTCGCCTTCATCTCCTGAAGTCCTCCTGCCGTGGTCCTTTTCATAGGTGTTCACAACATAGGTGTTGATTTCTTGAGGAACAGCAGGAGTCTCCATCTCAGTGCACCATGATGGAGTTTTATATAACATAACCTAATCACAGGAGGGACGGCCCACCACTTTGCTCCACTGTATTGGCAGAAGCCAGACACAGGTCCTGCCCACACTCAAGGAAAGGAGATCATGAATTATTGGGGGTTACCACAGGATGTTTCCACCACACCCCTTTAGCAGGGTTGCTCATGAAGGTTGGAAAAGCATAACCCAGAACACAACACACCAAGTTCCTACAGTAGCTGTTTGTTCTGGTGCCATTTTCCTCCCCCATCTGTCCAGTGGGGAGGATGGTATTTATCTGCTCTGCTAGGGCAGGGTGACAATTTGGCCATAAAAAGCTTTGATACCCAGGATGAAAGGCCCTTTATAAAGCCAAAGTATGATTTTTTTCCAAAAAGAAAAATGTAGAAAGAAGTCATCTGTTGCTAGGGAAACGGCAACCTTTTGCTAAGCTTATTTAGAAAAGAGACATATTCAAGACTCTTCACTGTAGGAACAGAGATTGTGCTTTATGTTGGTGAGAATAAACAAAGAATAAAATATCATTCTTCTCAAATAAAAAAAATCTATTATCTTGTATCTTGCTGAAAATATTTTATTCTCAGGGGTTTAATTTGAAATTCACCTTTTTTCCCCCCTGCCATTTTTGTCTTGCTTGAATATGAAACTTCCTTTGAAGTCGGCAGAATCTTCGGGTCTGGGCAAAACATGAG
>NW_007734892.1:39142-39708 GCF_000696425.1 Galeopterus variegatus
AAGTCTAAAAATGAAGAGAAAAGGCATATGAAAATTGAGGAGAATGTTATTTCACATTGCATTTTGTGTGTAAGCTGTATACTGCTTATTCTGCTGTTTGTTGTTGTTGGAAAAATATCCGAATGTGGATTTTATGTCTTCTTTTCCTAGGTAAGAAGCTTTCCAAGGCTGTTCTCACCCACACCTTCAAAAGTAAGGGTCTGGGGAAAGGAGCACGGACCCAGGAATCCAAGTCATCCAAAACCCACCTCTGAGCAAGCAGATCATTGCAGAGGGTTATCATTCAATGTCAACTGTAGATTGCTAACTAGCAAAAGAATATAGTATAGCTCTTCTAGCTGTCTCATATCCCTTTCATATACACCTTTGTTCTGTAAGTCTGGACTTAAGCTGATGGGTCGATATTTTATGCATTATTGTGGTGCCTATATTAAAGCTTATAAATTCAAGCTGCTATGCTCCCTCTTGGAAAAATCTCAAATGATTTAACTGATCTTATGTTGAGAACCATAAATCCAATGCAAATAAAAGTAAGTAAAAATGCATTCTTTAGTTCAACATAAAAA